>NC_080572.1:218835434-219135434 GCF_030247185.1 Malaya genurostris
GGAACTAAAAGCAGCTGGGATGATAGTGTTAGAAGCGAAGAAGTATTTGGAAATAATTTTAACGTATTTCGGCACGACCGAAATTTATCTCTCTGTCAGAAAAAATCTGGAGGTGGAGTCCTCATAGCCATTAACTCTTGCTTTACTTCTGAAGAAATTATTACTCCTAAATATAAAGAATTTGAGCATGTGTGGGCCAAAGTCTCAGTATTGGGAGAAGATCATATTTACTGCTCTGTCTACCCACCCGAAAATGCGAACAAATTCTCTTTGAATTATTCTTTCAATCTTTAGACACAATTATTTCGAATATGGAACCTGAAGTAAAGCTTCATATTTTTGGCGACTTCAATCAACGTAATGCGGACTTCATTTCTAACATTGAAAATGAATCAATCTTACTTCCAGTCGTAGGAGAAAACGAAACATTGCACTACTTTTTCGACAAAATTTCTAATTTTGGCCTACATCAACTAAACTCCGTAAAAAATCAACAAAACGCATATTTAGACCTTCTTTTCACAAATTGCACAGAAGACTTTTGTGTGAATGCATCAAATGGAAAAATGAAGCATTTCACACCGCCATTGAATATTCATTATTTACACACTATGCATCCCTTCCCTACGACTTGGAATATGAGGAAGTGCCGGAATACAATAAAATTGACTTTGAAGAAGTCAAGTGTAGACTAAGTATAGTAAATTGGCGGAACATACTGAATACAGAAGGAAATGTCGACGTCGAAGTAAACAAATTCTATCACATTATAAACAAAATATTAGCCGAAACTTTGCCTATGAAAAGAAGAAGAAAAATTATAACAGACAATTACCTGTATGGTTCAATTCACAACTAAAATATTTGAAAAATAGAAAACAAAAAGCACACAACACTTACAAACAAGAAAAAAGTGACGCTCATCTTCAAAATTACTTAAACCTATGCAATCAACTCAAAATAGCCATTAACACAGCACATGAAGAATACAACCGCAAAATTGAAAACGAAATAAAGACTTGTCCTAAGAACTTTTTTAACTACACAAAAACTAAACTAAAAAGCAACAGTTTTCCATCTCAAATGCACCTCGACGAACATGTAGGGAAAAATAGTACAGAAATCTGCAATCAATTTGCAAATTTTTTCTAAGAAGCATATACATCTTATTCAGAAACTGACCGCGACCGTGAATACTTCTCTTCCATACCTGCATTTTCCAACTCCATCTCTGTAACCTATCTATCAGAACATGATATTTCGACAGCACTGAAAAACTTAGACGCCACGAAAGGGCCTGGACCTGACAGTATATCACCAATACTCTTAAAAAATCTTGCTGAAGAACTTACACTGCCACTACAACTACTTTCTAACTTATCACTTAATAAATGTACGTTTCCTAAAGCATGGAAATCTTCCTTTCTTGTACCAATATTTAAATCTGGTGCAAAATCTAACATTCGGAACTACCGTGGAATAGCCATTATCTCATGCATTCCAAAATTATTTGAAAAAATTGTAAACGAAAAACTTTTTCATCAACTTAAAAATGTAATAACAAATAAACAACATGGCTTTTATAAAGGCCGCTCAACTACAACAAATCTCTTAGAATTCATGACATTCACCTTCAATGCAATGGACACTGGCAACTATGTAGAAACTCTTTACACTGACTTTAGCAAAGCCTTCGACCGTATTGACATACCATTACTTCTACATAAACTACAAAAAGATGGCATAGAACATATCCTTCTGAAATGGCTCAAATCATACTTAACGAATCGTGTACAGGTAGTCCGCTTCCAAAACATACTGTCTGAACCAATTAATGTAACTTCTGGCGTACCTCAAGGCTCTCATCTAGGGCCTCTCCTTTTCATTTTACATATAAACGACATTTCCTTCATACTCGAAAATCTGAAAGTGCTTATATATGCAGACGACATGAAACTCTTCATGGAAATTAAAAATATCAACGACGCTGTAATATTTCAGAACGAAATCAATCTATTCCACATTTGGTGCTGCAAAAGTCTACTCCAACTCAATGTAAAAAAATGTAACTTAATAACTTTCAGTAGGAAAAATGAAACCATATATAAACATACATCTAGGAAATCAACTTGTAGAAAAATGTAAAATTTAGATTTAGGCGTAATCTTAGACTCCAAGCTCACTTTTGTAGAACACTACAATACCATAATCAATAAAGCAAATAGCATGCTGGGCTTTATTAAACGCTTCAGTCATAACTTTCAGGACCCATACACAATTAAATTATTATACAGTGCATATGTCAGACCTATTTTGGAATATTGCAGCCTAGTATGGAATCCATACAATATTATTCACGAAGAACGCATCGACTCTATTCAAAAACAATTTCTTTTATATGCACTTCGTAAATTAAACTGGACAGCATTTCCTTTACCACCATATGAAGCACGCTACATGCTCATCAATATTCAAACTCTTAAAGAACACCGCGACTTTGCAATGCTTTATTTTAGCATCGACATTATTTCTCAACGCATTCAATCACCTTATTTACTATCGCAATTCAATTTTTATACACCTAACCGTCAATTACGAACCAGGAAATTATTTTTAGAAAGAAACACTAGAACAAATTTGAAAAAAATTGGCCCAATCAATCGAATAATACGCCACTACAATCAATATTGCGAACATCTTGACCTTGGCATGTCCAAAAATGAAATGAAATTCCAGCTTAGACGTAGAAATAATGCGTAGTATCTAAGTAAACATTGTAAACCATTTATATGTAGTCTACATTTGCTTGACGAAATAAAAAAAAGAAAACATATTTTCCACAGTTTTTCCAGAATGAGTCATTTTCAAAGGAACGGGAATAGCGTGATGGGTAAGTCGATGTCTTTCACGCAGTCTACCTGGGTTCGATTCCCAACCCCGCATATAGGGTCAGAAAACTTTTCTGATCCGACGAGTGCATGGTTAAAACCTCTATAAACGAATAATATAAAAAATATTTGCATTTGTAAACAAAACATATGGAAACATTTTTATTCCATAAACCACTTGCAGATTGTGTGGCTTAGGCTAGGTTAAACATACATCTACGCACTCAAAAAAAAAAACATACACACACGCGCGAATTTAAGGATATTCTATTGCTTCTCACCAATAATTTAAGGATTTATATTCAAAGACAGGCCCGCAGATAGTATGGGTAGCTGGGTAGATAAAATACCCACTCGGAATCCTAAAGAAGTTTTCCAATTCACCGCGAAAAATGTGAGCGCATTTTGTATACTGTCGAGCCGCATCGTGCCAGTTGTGCTTTTACCGCAGTGTATAGTTATGAAATTCATTAATGTTTTTTCGTCAGTGTAAGATTGAACCCCGCAATATCCGTATAAACTGCATTGGTGTGCGTAACGGAAATGTCAAATTGCCTAATTGAACAATATAACGTTTCTGTTACATACACGTTTGAAATACGTACGTTAAAATTGACATATATGAAGCGAAAAACCATACAGTATCTAGAGAACAACTAAGAAAATTATAAAACTGTTTTAAAAAATCTCCAACACTCAATGGAAGAGCGTTAGAAAGACAGAGCCTACTCATGAGAGGAGATAAGAATGACGAAAGTTTTACGAGAACGTTTTTGACAAGGAGAGGAGTGCTTCGTGACAGAGATATGTTTTTGCAACTACTGAAAAGGCCAAATGAACAACTAGTCTTAGGGGAGTTGTAGATATCTTTTAAAAATATAAATGGATAAGAGGTCTTGTTCAAGAGTTTGTGCGTTTCGTTCGTCTACTTGTAACAGTACCAGGCTTATCTAGTTCAAATGAACGAAGTTTTTCTATTCTTTGCAGGTTGAAAACGTATTTACAAACTCGATTTAGAAAAATTGTTAGATAACTTTATTTTGCGAAATGCAAAGCGCAGCTCTGTTTTTGCATTGTGCAAATGATTTTTTTGTCTATATCCTTATCTTTTACAGGCTGCAATAAATGAATCAAAAAACTACTTGTATATTCCTTTCCACTCTTTTTAAGGGGCAAACTATCCACTCGGGCCAAAAATGATCTGGCGGATCTATTCAGAGAAGGTCAATATTCTTCCTGAGGTAAATAAGTATTCACCATTAAGGGTGAATAGAACTAAATTCACCTGTTCAACCGATCAACTCTAAACTTTCAGGGAAATAAATCAAAGATATTATTGATCTTGCTCCATGTTCGTTTTATTCAGTTTCAATACCATTTTCAAATGCACGAATATTCCTCTTAGAACTACTTAAAAGGTCTTGTATATCACTTTGACCAACATTTTTTGTGTGAATATGTATTTTTTTTCCTTTTCCTGTTTCATGATGGCTCAGTACTTCTCAATTGGTCGTAGTGTTCGGAGGATTGGAGTCGATGCAGAATGCTCGGAATGTTGTAATTCTTTCTGAAAATAGAAAAATAAAATTAATTCCTTTTTGGCACCTACATGATTCTTCCCGTGGTTGCAGAATGAGTTGTTTCGGTTTGTTCGTGCAATGACTTTCTCCTTCCTCCGGTACACAGTGGCTGTCCTTACTGTATCAGAATAAAGCGGCAAGAAGTTTGAATTATACCATAACGTATGAGGACAGTTTGCTGAGAGGTGTGGCAAGAAAAGTGCGTGCATTAATTCTGTTGAAATAAACGAGAATTACAGCTTATCAAAAGTGCACCGCACTTGCCGGTATATACTTTGCGAAGATTGTTCCAAGCGGCATCGAAACCGATTATGACTGCACCGCGGATCGTCAAATCAACATCCAATAAGTTGAGTCAAGCAGTCTAGGACCCTATCCAAACAGCAACTCGGAAAAAGATCAAGCGTACGCGATAAACGTACAATCATAATATTGTACCAATCAGCGGTAATAACTCGTTTGATTTCAATCACCAGATTCGTTTTGCTTGAGGAATTTTTCGACTTCCCCTTCGGCAAAGCAGATCGTAACCCATTAATTTGCTGTTCTGCTAGCTCCAGTTTTCGAACTCCACGTTTGGTCGTGATTGAAAGTACTCCGCTTGCAACATCGCACTTATACCCGCGCAGATGGAAGTGGATGATTTGAAAATTCTTGCGTATTTCAGCAACTGTGCGAAAAGCGGTAAGATGTAGCTTCATCTATGATATATCTCACAACAGCAAGGATTGCCTCAAGTTATAAAATTATACAACACACTCTTGTAACGTTAATAAAGTATATTCTTAAATCTGTACATTGGTTTTCACTTATAACTGAATCACTTTAAAGATAATATACATGGAAGAGCTATGCTTCCGCTAACATTCACGACTGACTTCAAACTGAACGACCTGAACCGTTTCCTAAATTCGAGTACGCTCTTTTCGTGCGAGCATATATCATCGCATACACTCTTAATGTGAACTAACAATAGTGATATAAACATAACAATTCTTCCTTTTTTGATAATTCCATAAGAATTCAACAATCTAATCATGTGTATAAATTTGAAATGGCAATTCGAGAGCCAAGTATAAAATTCCATAGTATGATGTAATCAATCTTCTGATATATCAACGGGTAATCTCAATCTTTTCGGTGAGCTGCTTCGAAAATCCTGAAGATCTCTAGAACGTGTCTGGATAGGACTCCTAGTTAGTTGTTCATAGCACCTTTTCCTTGGTCGACTCTCCTGTTTATCAGACTGAGAGCTATCCGGAAAACCTTTGAAATCGTCTTCTGAATCGATAGAACTGCGCCTACCATCCCGTGCTCCACTGGTAACTATTACCTTGGACTGTTGCTTCAAAACATGCATCGTTTTCAATTGGTTTCTGTGCGCCATTAACCTATGGTGGCCCAAAGAGATCTGAAAAATATTGTTTGAAACTTTTTTTATTAAGGAAGCCTCCAACCATCTAGGTAAACTATCTCTGTAATTATTCTTATAATATAACTTATCCCCTGCCACTAATTGATCAAGACTGCTAACAGGTTTAATCGTTTCATAGTGGACATTCTCTTTCTTATCTGGATTTTTTTTAAATAAGCTTTGTAAGTTTTTGTTGGATTGATTAAATCTAGAAGCATTTTTGGTTTGTAGCTAAAAATTTGTTCCGAAGGTAGCTTTCCTTCAAACCCGTAACAACCATTTCTATGATTAATCAGGAATAATTCTAATAGATCTTCTATCGCTAAACATTTCGTCCGATTATCCAAAAGATACTTTTTAAAAACTTCTTTTACTACTCGCACCATTCGTTCTGCCTGGCCGTTACTGGCAGGGTTATATGGTGGACTCTTTAATGGTTTGATTCCCTGCCTTTCAAGAAACCCTACAAAATCTTTGGAGTTGAAAGGAGGACCACCATCTGTCACTACAATGTCTGGTAAACCAAAACGAGCAAACATAGAGGCAAATTTTTTATTAATTTGCTTTGCTGTAGTACCAAAACGCATCAACTCAACTTCCAACCATTTGGAGTGACTATCAATTATCAAAAGAAACGTATTTCTGTCAAAATGGAAAAAATCAGCATGCAAGCGGCTGAAAGGGCGTGTAGTTGGTATCCATGAATTAGTATGTTCTGTTCTTTTCGGCACTATTTCCATTTGGGCGCAAGAACTACAACTCTTCACAAAGTTTTCAATATTGCTATTCATATTTGGCCAAAACACAATTTTCCTGGCAAGCTTTTTCATCTTCACCATCCCCCCATGATTAGTATGTAACAATCCAAGAACGCTACTTCTTAGACTTGCGGGGACTATAACTCTATTTTCCAACAGCAAAATATTATCCATTAGCATTAGTTTTTCCTTCTGCGCATAGTAATTAAGAAATTTCTTTGGAACAGTTCCCGGCCAACCATACATTACAAATTTAATTATTTCCTTCAAAAGCTCATCGTTTTGCGTTTCTTTGGCCACTAAGGCACAGTCTAAAGGCAATTGATTTGTATAGTTCAGGCTATTTATAATTTCTTCGTCAATGCTTTTAGGGACTCGCTGTTCCAGAGGGAAACGACTGCAAAAGTCTGCGTTACCCATTTTAGATGCGGGACGGTATTCAATTTCAAATTCGTAAATCGAAAGTTCCATAACATAACGCTGCAATCGGGTAACGAAAACAGAATTTTTTCCCTCCTTTCCGAAAATTCCGATCAACGGCTTATGATCGGTGAAAACTTTAAATTTTTGCCCGAACAGGAATTTGTGAAATTTTTTTATCACGCAAACAAGTGCCAAAGCCTCCAAATGTAATATTGGATACTTTTTTTGTGCACTACTCAAAGAAAACGAAGTGAAACAAATGGGTTTTTCAAAATCATTGATCTTATGAGCTAAAACTCCTCCTAACCCGTACGAGGATGCATCTGTTACTACAATCAAAGGTTTTGTAGGGTTATAAAATTCTAATAAATCTGCCCTCAACAAACTTTCTTTGCTATACTTAAAAGCATCATCACATTCTTTGCTCCATACAAAACGCACGTCTTTTTTTAACAGTCCATATAAATACCTTAATTTAGCAGACAAATTGGGAACAAATTTATTATAGAAAATTATTAAACCAAGATATGCCTTCAGTTCTGTAACATTTGTCGGAGTTTTTGCTTTGCTAATAGTTGATAATTTTTCAGGAGAAGGTAACAAACCGTCGCTAGTGATTAAATGTCCTAAATACTGTAACGATTGTACAAAGAATTTACATTTCTTAAGATTTACGCGAATATTGGCACTGGCAAGACGCTCAAGCACTTGTATCAGTTTATTCAAACACTCTTTATATGTCCTTCCCGCTATTAGGACATCGTCCAGGTAACAACACACCCTATCCAAACCTCTAAGAACTTGGTCCATGACTTGCTGAAACACAGCAGCACTTGATGAAGCTCCTTGAGGCAAGCGGTTGTATGTGTACAATCCTTTAATTGTATTTATTATCACATACTTTCTAGAACGTCTTGAAAGCTTCAGTTGAGTATAAGCACCTGCCAAGTCTAAAGAGCAAAAATATTTGCAATCTGCTAAAGAGGCAAATATGTCTTGAGAAAGTGGAAGAGGATAAGTGTTAGGTATAAGAATTTTATTCAGAGACACCTTGCAGTCAATTACCATTCTTATCTCCTGATCTTTCTTTAAGACCGCAATCACCGGAGATGCCCATTCACTGGCATTTACAGGAGTGATAACGCCCTGCTTCTCCAATAATTCCAAATGCTCTAAAAATTTATCTTTTACTTTATATGGAATTTGATACGCCCGCTTGAAAATTGGCTGCTCCGGTTTAAAAACTAAATCCGCTTCATATCCTATTATTGGTTCAGAAAAATCTTTATTGAAAACTTTTGAATAATTGTTTTTTATCATACTTATTGTTTTATCCCGTTCTAAATCATCCAAACCAGAGCTTTTAATAGCATTAAGTGTTACAAATTGATCCTTCCAACTAGGGCAAAAAGTTTCTAACCAGTCTCTCCCCAACAAAGGGACGAAATCTTTATCACTTTTCAGAATAATTATGTCTCCCTCACTATCAGTACCATTCAAGCTAACGCTTACTCGCAATTGACCGATAATGGCTAACTTAGCTCCATTTACAACCGCTAATTTTTTGTGACATCTTAGGACAGGCAAAGAACTGAACATTTCCTTCTTTAAATATTTGCTTATCACCGTAACTGCTGAACCAGTATCTACCTCCATGGTCAAGTGATGGCCCTGAACTAAAACCTTGATCAGGCATGGTTCATTGATTCTGTTCACACTGGATATCTTCATACAACTAATATCCGACTCTACACTAGAATCACGAAGTTTTAAACGGTCAAATTTGTCTAAAGCGGTCGAGCTTTTGGTCTCGGCTTCATCGACAAACTTCACGGTATTTTTATTCATTTGACGACAGTTTTTCCTAATATGCCCTTTGCGTTTACAGTAATTACATATTGCATTACTATGTGGATTCCACGAATCACGCCTATGATCTAAATCCTTTCTTTCCCAACTTCGACTTCTCGATCGATATCTATGTTCTTGATCGCGTCTTCGATTTGAACGATTATTGTAGTCCCCATTAAAATCCGTGTAATTCCTAATAAAGGAATCCTGCTTCCTGCCTAACCTATGCTTTATAGATAAAATCGGTTCACCATCACTGTGCTCGCTAATCACTTTAGCTCGTTGCCCCGCCAATTCGTCGTTTATGATCATCCGCTCTACCGCATCTAATTTAACATCATCTTCCATTAACAATTTATGCTGTAGAATTTTATCTCGCAGCCCGATAATTAGCTTATCTCTTATGGCTTCTTCTTTAAATTCCTTAAAATTGCAGTTTTCAGCCAACAATTTAACAGCAAGTACAAAGTTTTCTGCTGTTTCACTATGCCCCTGCGAACGATTATAAAACTTATAACGATGCATCAGAGCAGGCTCCGTTTTGTCAAACCGCGATTTTAATTTTTTTATTATATCGTCATATGCTAGAGTGCTAACATCCTGATTGGGGAAAAGAAGTTTAATTTCATCAAAAACTTCATCTCCACTCAGGGATATAAACCAAGATTTCTTGGTATCGTCAACTACCTTATTGAGACCACAAAGTATTTCAAAACGTTCTATATAATTACTGAAAGATTTCCCCACATGAAAGTGGTCGATAGTACCAATCATGCCTGGTGCAGCCATAATGATATGGTACGTAGAAAAGAAAAAAAAAATGAACGATAACAATGATGCAATACTACTCACGTTTACCGTTGGATCTCACCGCAAATTTCGCTTCTCTCGCCAATAATAGTTCTATAAAAAGCTTCGAAGAAGTAGATCAAAAGCTCGGCGCGTTTATTCACATTCACATGCGTAGCTCCAAACGTGAGTTTCCGTAACTCTTTCTCCCTCTCCTCACACAACTTATATGTTCTGAGCAATGAGATCCACAATGCTGAAAAAGAAAAGGCAAATGGCGTTAAAACCACGCGGTTTATAAAGGGCTTTTGTAATACGACTATCGCAAGTTTTTTTTTTTTTTTTTTATCTATATTTTTTTTTTTGATGATCAACACAATAGTGGCATCCGCTGAACACAGCGACTACAACACTTCCTGTCTCAAGTTTCCTCTAGCGTTATACCCCAAGGAAACTCTATTAAATTACTTACCGCGGCTCACACTGGAAATTACAATTTCCGTTTGAGCTTTCTATTGTCCTCGTCGCCACTTGATATATCTCACAACAGCAAGGATTGCCTCAAGTTATAAAATTATACAACACACTCTTGTAACGTTAATAAAGTATATTCTTAAATCTGTACATTGGTTTTCACTTATAACTGAATCACTTTAAAGATAATATACATGGAAGAGCTATGCTTCCGCTAACATTCACGACTGACTTCAAACTGAACGACCTGAACCGTTTCCTAAATTCGAGTACGCTCTTTTCGTGCGAGCATATATCATCGCATACACTCTTAATGTGAACTAACAATAGTGATATAAACATAACAATCTAGATCTTTCCGTATCAAGATTTACCAGTTACGTGACAAATTCAATTGATATTTGTTATTTGAGACCCAGTAGCAGTAGAGATAGTGCTTTGCGACCTAATATTTATATACTCTTTTCATCGAGTATTGTATAGTACTTTAAACAGTCTAATATTCCGAAACGTGAAAATTTATTCTAGATTGTATCTTCAGCTAAATTTATTGTCGTAGAAAATGTCAGTGTCATGACCGGTGCTACGTGCATATGATTGCAACTGGAAATATTCTTATATCAAGGCATATTAATAGATATTAAAGTCATCTGTTGAGAATTAGAATGTTCTGTTCAATATTCATCCATTTACTTGGTGCTGCAACAAAAAACCCTACTTAACAGCTAACCTAACAGGTGAACCGAATGAATCTTTAAGAAAATTTCTTATCTTGTCTATTATGAATGTCTCTATCGTAGGATTGGTTTAGTATCCGATTGTGGAAAAAGACACAGAACTAAGTTGAATTCGTTTCCATCTGTAATCCAGTTAAATCGCTTGTAATTAGGCAGGAGCAATTCGTTAATAATTCTTCCATTCCAAATTAGTCAAATATAGCTTTTAACGTTGCTATTCCCATACCCGTATCAGCCCAAAACTAATTAATATTTATATCGTATCTTGAATTTGATAATATTCAGTCCAAGATTCGCGTAACAAAATTCAAAGTAACAAAATTCAAAGCAGGATGTATTTTTTAAATACTTTAAATAAAGAAGACTGGTCCATTATAAAAAATTAAAACATGCAACTTGTTAATGATATAGAAAACATTATATTTTTGCAAAAAATCCGCGTTTCTGTTGGATCACTCATTTGGCCGCTACGCATAAAAACACTTAATATCAGGTTTCTCTAGCTATCCTTGTTCGAAAAGTGCAAACAGGCGGCTTACATTGTTTTACATTTGAAGGCTACAAAGGGACATTCGTTTGTTGTAATCTTATTAGAAAACTTTTCCCGTCTTGATGTTATAATTCATGAAATTATTCTAGTCTTAAGTACTGTTAAGAAATGTCCTCGGCATCTTGGAGCTAGAGCAGTGCACCATACTTAATATATTGTTGAATAAAAAAACATTGCAGTGTATAAAAAAGGTGTTTCATATAAATTGTTTTTCGCAGCAGTCCTATATTTCAGCTTAACTAAAAAAATTTTTTAATTTTGGAAAATATGACCACTATTTCCGGTGGCTCCGGAATCGGATAGCCGAAATCAGTTTGTTTTTCAGTTTTTTGTTTGCACCCTTTGAAGTTATGGTATACAATTTTTAACACACTTTATCATATAACCGGAAGTCGGATCCAATGTTGCACATACTCGTCGTGTGACTAATTCATTCATCCATCTTCAGTGCGCACTTTCTTATATTACCCCCACCCGTATCGAATACGGTTGACGTTGCATGCATTTTTTAAACATATGGCATGAAAAAAAATTTCTAAGACATTTAGTATAGTAAAAATTTCTTTAGTTTTGCGGGTTTTTGTTCACGCGGATTTTCGAAGTTAAGCAGTTTTTTAGCGCGGTTTTTTACGTTTGCAGAAGTTTTGTTTTAATTTGAATCTGTTTGTAAAAATCGGTCATGCCATCTCTGAGAGAAATTGGTACGCATGCTTTCATATTTTTGCACATTTTACCCCATAGCTCCGGAACCGGAAGTCAGATTCAAACGAAACTCGGGAAATTTTGTATGGGATCACAAAACCTTTCATTTGAATCTAAGTTTGTGGAAATCGGTTCAGTCATATCCGAGAAAAGTTAGTGCAAAGAAACGTTACAAACACAAATACACACAGACATTTGGCGTACTCGACGAACTGAGTCGAATAGTAATTAACACTCAGCGCTCCGGGCCACGGTTCAAAAGCCGGTATTGATTTCGCTGTAAAAAATTCACAAGTGTTAGATATTCAAATTTTATTCGATATACTGATAATATTAGACTACAACAACAGAATATTATTCTCAACATTTGCTACTTAGCCATTGTAGACTAGCTGGCGCACCTTCTTGCGAACGTTCCTCATTAAATTCCGTACAGACTTCTTGGCGACAAGTTTTGACACTTTTTTCCAATCTTTTTCGAATTGTTGAATGGTTTCGGCTGGCGAGATATGTTTCCTAAGATGTGCCTTCGTTAATGCCCAAAATTCCTCAATTGGTCGAAGTTGTGGGCTTTTTGGTGGATTCATGTCTTTTGGGACGAAAGTGACATTTTTGGTAGTATACCATTCTACCGTTGATTTCGAGTAGTGGCAAGAAGCAAGATCTGGCCATAAGACAACAAGATCCTTGTGGCTTCGAATCATGGGTAGAAGTCGTTTTTGTAAACATTCCTTGATGTATATTTCGCTGTTCATTGAAGCAGTAGTGATGAAGGGTTTCGAAATCTTACCGCTGCTACAAATTGCTTGCCAGCTTTCTTACCAAATTTTTCGACTTCAATCGATGTCTCGGACTGGTTTAACACTTGCGCTTCTCGCATTTCACCGTATAATATTGTGGTCCCGGCAAGGATTTGTAATCGAGTTTCACGTAGGTTTCGTCGTCCATGGTTATGCAGTTCAAATTTCCAGCAAGAATCGTATTGTACAGCTTTCGAACTCTCGGCCTGATCGATGCTTCTTGTTTCGGACTACGATTTGGTTGTTTCTGCTTCTTAGAGGTTCGAAGATTCAAACGTTCTTTAGCACGAAGAACATTTGACTTCGAAGTGCCCACTTTTTTGGCCACATCTCGAACTGAAACCTCTTTCTTTTGCTCGAACGCCTTCAGTATACGTTTATCCAACTGAGGATTAGCAGGTCCTTTTTTCGACCCGTTTTCGGTTTATCCTCAAAGGTGTTATCCTCACCGAACTTCCTGATTGCATTTCGCACGGCTTTTTCACTTACTCCTTCCATTGTTGCTATCTTTCTCAGTGACAGTCCGCGTTCTGTGCACCATTTGTACACAATGTTTCGACGTTGTTCTCCAGAAAGTCCACGCATTTCGAAACAAACTAATGAAAACGAATAAACAACTGCACAAGTGGTTAGAGAAGAGTGTAAACAACAGGACGCAGCCATAAAAATTGACAGATTCTGAACCATTGCGAAATGGTAGCGGTTTTGGTTGCGTCCATACTTTCTTGGCCAGTCTTTAGTTGTGACAGCTTGGCGTTTTTAGTCCTTCCTTATCGTTACATAGTCACTGTAAAATTGCATAACGGTATTTGTAGTTTATTTTCATCTAGTTCACTGGCTGCCCTCGATCCAATAGTAGAATGAACACCGCTCTCATTCAGTAATCTTTATTTCTTCCTTTGCAATATATATCGTCGCATTAAATGTTTTCTTTATTTTCTCGGTTGTCCGTGACTTAGTCAGTACATTTAAGAGTTGAAATTGCTCAGCCCTTGTCGTACCTTCACAGGAAAACTTTTCTTTGAACTGCTAAATTATTTCATATAACTCGTCGATTCTTCTTTATTCAAAAGTGCGGTCTTTGTTTTCAGTAAATATATGTCTTTAAAAATATATTTAACAGAACTAATTGTTTTGTCAATTGGGGCCATGGCAATACACGAGATTGATTCATTGAACATAAATATTTATTTGATGCGACGCGATTTCCTGATTCTTTACGAAAAATATTTATTGCCTTTCTCAAATATATATTGAATACATTCTAATATCATAGAACGAATACTAGCTTTTGTTTAACAAATTCTCTACTGTTTCAAGAAAACTTGCTTCTATGTTAACAAGATTCAAAGATCATCCAAAATCATTACAAAAATGTAAACTTCACGGATTTTTTAAGGCCGCTGTATTTCGAGAACGGTAGCATATAGCAAAAAATTTGATTGAAAAATATAAAAAAAAAATTTCATCTTTTTTAAAAATTTACATTACATATTTTGAAAATATGTAACCTTTTAAAATTTTATTTCTCCGTTCCAAATATTTGACTGTATTTTATTTTGGCCTCCAGCTACAATATATCGTAATAAAATAACAAATCATTTGCCAATAAAGTAAAAATAAATAACAAGTAAATCAAATAAAAAAGTTTATAGGCATGGAAGTATAATTTTTTTTCAGCACAAGTTTGTGTACAATATGTATGTAAAAACTGATACAAGAACTCAAAGTGTTCATAAAATAATGTTTCATATTAACAAAAGGAACTGTCTTTACATTTGCTCTAGCAACAAAACGCTTCGTCCCATTAATGCACCGCCCGAGGCCATTACTTGCCATAGTCCGTGTATCCCCGTTCTAATCAGTTGCGAACAAAATTGATTTGTTGCAATTACAGAAGCTGTAACGTCTCGGTACACGTGTAAGGCAGCAGTCTGATAACGATCGCTCAGGTCGGTTCGAGCAGCACGAGTTTTGTTCTAATTTCACCTTGTACGCCACACCCAACCCGGTTAGCTTTAATTCTGCGCCGCGACGCAACGCATGTCAGATTTCGATGGTCTCGCCCTGTTTCGAGAGTTCACAAACTACGGTAGGGTGGTGTGTTGCTAACCTACATTCTCGAGATCAAAAAGTGCCTACAGCTGCTACGAGGGACTCCCCAACCGAACAGCCTCCGACAAATGTAGCAGCCAATGTGTAGTCAGTGAGCTCATTCAGGTAAGTACGCCGCTTGTACACGAGATCTTTATCGGACATAATTGCCTGTGTTACTTTACCGCGTGTCCTAAACCGAGCCAAGACTTTGTCACACACAAACAAAAAAAACATCCTTAGGCTAATACACTTGTCAAAGATCAGTCAATTTTATGTCCAACTCGAGAACATTTTGTTTGCATTGACCTTGGCTGTCACCTCTAACAACCGAATAAATTTACCCAATTGATGATAAATGCGCACGGGTGCCAATCCTGCAGTCCGTCGTAGTTACGGCAGTAATAAGGTCACAAGCATAGATTTTTTTTCTTCTCTTAAACATGCGTATCGAGTAGGGCTGGAGTGCCCTTCTGACTGCCATTTGTTAAAAACCACGACGGAACATGTGATAAATGCCGCTCATGTCTACCAGATTCTCAGTGACCCACCAGCTAACACTCCCTAGCACGTTCTTGTAGCTACTTTACATTACTGACATTTCAGAACGATACATTAGTTCTGTTCTGTTTTTACGAATTATTCTCCACACCTTTCGAGTTATGATATGCTACATCGGAACTCTAGCTATAATGAAATTCAAGAACATAAAACTGACTGTATCTGAAAAGGGAAAATTTACTAAAGCCTTGAGTAGTTACACTAAAAGACCAAATAACGTGCCCTCTTAATGATTAGTTAAACCTAACTAACTGTAGTATTTTGGGTTTTTCTTTTAAATATTTTTTAAGGTTTCATTTAAATTCAATCGAAAAGAAATACCACGGTCATAAAAGTACCCACTTTATTTTGTTTTAAAAAATAAAACAAAGCGTTTCAAATATGTAATGTAGAGCTGTACCAATAGTCATCTTATTAGTAGAGTCGCCGTGTTATTTTGCCGATTACTCGGGCCAGGTTTTCAAAATAGCCATTTTTATGTTATGCCTTGGACATAAAGCTTGCTTCATTTAGAATTGGAACAAACTTTTGCTCATATTGTGGCGCTCCTGGTGGACGGATTTGGCGCCCACGTGTCGGGAATTTTGTCAGCTTCACGTATGATTTTTGACATTCCGCAAATCGACTGTACTTTGTAAACAATCAATATGGAAGCCGAAAGAAGGGAAAAAATTGTGCACAGTTATTTTGAAAATCCATTGTGGTCTACATCTAGGCTAGCTAAACAGCTAAAATTGCGAAGAAATACCGTATGGCGCGTTATCAAACGGTATAAGGAAACATTGACGATTTGGAAGCCCCAAGCCAATCGTCGGAGTGGAACTGTCGACCGAAAACTGTGTGGTAAGATTTTGAAGACGATTAAGAGGAATCCTAATCTGTCGGACCGTGATTTGGCCAGAAAATTCGGTGCTGCCCATAGTACCGTGAGGAGAACTCGATTCCGGGAAGCTAGCAAACAGCCAAATCGTACCATAAAACAGAATAGTGTGGTCAAAATTCGTGCTCGGAAACTATATGACCAGGTGCTGATCAAGTTCGACGGGTGTCTTTTGATGGACGATGAAACCTATGTCAAGGCTGACTTCGGGTAAATCCCAGGTCAAAAACATTACTTGGCAATGGCTCGGAGGGATGTTTCAGCAAAAATTCAATTTTTTTTTGTCGACAAATTTGCAAGAAAATTTATGATTTGGCAGGCCATTTGCAACTGTGGCAAAAAAACCGAAAGTTTTCGTTACTTATAAGACAATGACATCGGAACTATACCAAAGAGTGTCTCCAAAAACGAATTTTACCGTTCATTCGATCCCACGACCATCCCGTAATGTTTTGGCCAGATTTGGCAGGCTGTCATCACAGCAAAGTCGTTCAAGAATGGTATGCAGAGAAAGGGGTCCAGTTTGTTCCGAAAAACCTTAACCCACCTAACTGCCTCCAGTTCCGCCCTATTGAGAAATACTGGGCAATCATGAAGGAGAGACTCAAGGCAAGGGGAAATGTTGTCAAAGACATCAATCAGATGACGACCTGGTGGAATAAGATAGCTAACAGATCGGCTGAAAAGTTCGTATCGTTTTTATGAGAGAACGCCACTAGAATTAAATCCATACCATTTCCAGTTAGTACTAACCTTCAAAAGATACGTGTATAAATTTGACAGCTGTCTGATTATTAGTTTGTGAGATATTGCATTTTGAGTGAAGCTACTTTTGTTATTGTGAAAAAAATGGAAAAAAAGGAATTTCGTGTGTTGATGAAACACTACTTTTTGATGAAAAAAAGTGCCGCCGATACCAAAAAATGGCTTGATGAGTGTTATTCAGACTCTGCACCGGGCGAAGCAACAATTCGTAAGTGGTTTGCAAAATTTCGTACTGGTCATATGAGCACCGAAGACGATGAACGCAGTGGACGTCCAAAAGAGGCTGTTACCGATGAAAACGTGAAAAAAATCCACAAAATGATTTTCAATGGCCGTAAAGTGAAGTTGATCGAGATAGCTGACACCCTAAAGATATCAAAGGAACGTGTTGGACATATTATTCACGAATATTTGGATATGAGAAAGCTTTGTGCAAAATGGGTGCCGCGTGAGTTCACAATCGATCAAAAACAACAACGAATTGATGATTCTGAGCAGTGTTTGGAGCTGTTATATCGAAATAAAACCGATTTTTTTCGTCGATATATAACAATGGACGAAACATGGCTCCATCACTTCACTCCGGAGTCCAATCGACAGTCAGCTGAGTGGACTGCACGCGATGAACCGAACCCAAAGCGTAGAAAGACTCAACAATCGGCCGGTAAGGTTATGGCGTCTGTATTTTGGGATTCGCATGGTATAATTTTCATCGACAAACCATCAACAGTGACTATTATATAGCGTTATTAGAGCGTTTGAAGGACGAAATTTAAAAAAAAAACGGCCTTTTGAAGAAGAAAAAAGTTTTGTTTCATCAAGACAATGCACCGTGTCACAAGTCGATGAAAACCATGCTGAAATTGAACGAATTGGGCTTCGAATTGCTCCCTCATCCACCGTATTCTCCAGATTTGGCCCCCAGTGACTTTTTCCTGTTCTCAGACCTCAAGAGAATGCTCGCTGGTAAAAAATTTAGAAGCAATGAAGAGGTAATCGCTGAAACTGAGGCCTATTTTGAGGCAAAGGGCAAATCGTACTACAAAAATGGTATCGAAAAGTTGGAAGATCGCTATAATCGCTGTATCGACTCTGATGGCAATTATGTTGAATAATAAAAACGAATTTTGGCAAAAAATGTGTGTTTCTATGAAACGATACGAACTTTTCAGCCGAACTGTTAAAACGATGGACGAAGAAGGTATGCGCCGCCTAATGAGTCGTGTTACAGGAAAAATTCGAGAATTCCTTCGAAACCGTGACGAATAATTTTATCCGTATTTTTTCTTAAAAGTATGAAGAAAACGCTTCATAAAAAAAAGATCTTGAATTCAATAATATATAACTGAAATACAGACAATTGTCTTTGTTCCAATTCTATCTGAAGCAAGCTTTAGTGTTACTGCGGTTGTAAGATGTCACGAAATTTTGTTTGGAAGAATATGACCACATGCCTGAAATTTAAATTAATTAAGAAGCCGATCCGTTTGAAAAAGTGACGGATTTTTTTTATGCGTGTGCTTGTACACAATTTATAGAAAAACTTTTAAAATTATAACTAAAAATCTCTGTATTTTGCATGTATTGTTGCAAGTCTAATACAACTTACGTCGTTCATATGTATAGTGTTAATCAAAGGCTTTTAGGTTCTGCAGCTTTCATTGCAGTATTATTATCGGATTATATTCATTAAGACATATTGTTTTAGCTTTAAGATGTAAGGAGCAACCCATTCATTGTAGTGTTTATCAAGAAATAGCGAGATGGTGATGCTTTTGACATATTGAAGATGTTTGGACAAATTTTTAATTTTATTGAGTTCAAACGATTACTAACTATAGAACCTTATAAATATGAATAAATAAATAATATACTCGAATTTTCATCACACGTATGATATGAAATATTTGAAAATTTCGGATAAAATTTGCCGTTTTACATTGCTTACGCAAGCATAACATAGTTATTTGCATGGTATTATGATGTTTAGAATTTCTTCATTTGAAGCAATTAAATCAAAACCGTAAATCACCACTTCAAACATCGTTTTCCGTCATCTACTTATCAATTCTTTTCCGAAAATACCCACATTGTAAGGGTTTTTAAGGAATATCGTCAAACCGGAAGACGCCATCTTGGATTTCCGAACCACTTCAAACATTGTTTTACGTCATTTACTCATCAATCCCGTTCCGAAAATACCCATTGTTTGTGGCCGGATTGAACGCAGAAGCTTAATTTGATGGGTGAACGCAAACGGATTCATGCAAGGCGTTCTGAACAGTTCTCACTAAGTCATTTCAATAAAGCACAAAACTAAAAGTGAACAAACCAGCACATTTATTCTAACTGAACCTTATAGGTAGACATGCGGAATAGAACTCACTCGGTAGGCAGCATCCAGATCATCTCACTTGTGATAAGTGTTGATGAGCGCTGGTGATAGTGCGCAGGTAGTAAACGGGTTCGGCGCCTAGGTCGAATGTTCGTTTTATTGCACTAGTGCTACAATATTATTAGAAGCTACAACACCCATATTGTAGTAATTTCCATGGAGCCGGAAATTGTTTTCTTTGGATGCAAAAACCTCTGTTTACGAAGTTGGTTCGTAAAAAAAGTTTACGTTTAGCCCTAAGTGACTTCAGTAGCACTCATTTAACCGAAGGCTATTTTGAAAGAAGGATCATTTCTTCGAAGGCCTTTTCGACGGAAGGATTATTTTGATGTAAAACGTGAAATTATTCATTTATTATTTTCTCTTTTTCTACATATCATTATAATTAACATTTTAAGTGATACAATTATCAATTTTTCATCTTTGATTACTGTTTCGTTTGTGTAGTATGATTTTTCCATATAGCCAATTTGAACAACATTTGTTGTGATAGTTTGTATTCTATCGATTTCTAATCGATAGTCTCACGACAAAAGAGCCCAACTGCAAATGAGAGCCTCACCTTGTTCTCTTTCTCTTTTAATTATTACGGAGCCATTGCTGCAATTTCTCGGATGTTTCCAATATAAATCGAAAGCTTGTGGTTTAACTTAAAAGTTTTATGAAAAGTAAGGAGTCGAAATAAAATCAATCCGGTAAATCGTGAATGAAACCTGATTTAATCCACCTTTTTGAAGGAATAACCGGAATCGCTTCGTTTGGCAGTCTACTTATAATGACTACCGATTGAAGTAGTTTTAATGTTGATTTAGAAATTTTTCATTACGTTTTTTATTTCGCTCCGTGATGGTTTAAAATTTTAACCCACTGCACCCTATAATTCCGGAACTGGAAGTCGAATCCGGATAAAATTCAGAAATTTTATGTATAATCATATTTTACCCCAAAGATCTGGAACCGGAAGTCATATCCAAACAAAATTCAAAAATTTTGTATGAGATCATTAGACCTTTCATTTGGATCTAAGATAATGAAAACCGGTTAAGCCGTTTCAAAGAAATGGGAGTGATTTCCGATTTTGAGTACACGATACCTTTTTTTTCGATACTTCCGGAATCTGGAACGAAGATCCGATATACAAAAAAAATGTATTTTGTTATCAACTAACCAAACCTGTCATATTCAAGAATTATTCGACCATTTGAATGTATTTGATTGAACTTTTCGTGTCATGTAAAAAACACATCCCTGTAAATGACATTTATATACCTATCCGTTTTGCAATTTCAGAACCGGGAGTCGTATCCGGATCAAATTTGGTAGGATTCTATGGGGTTATAAGACCTTACATTTGAACCTAAGCTAGTGAAAATTGGATTAGCGGTCTCTGAGAAAATCGATTGCATGTGTTTAGTTCATTTTGCACATTTTACCCCGTAACTCCCGAACTGGAAGTTGGATCCAGATGAAATTCAACAGGCCTTTGAAGAAAACCGGTTACGCGATCTCAGAGAAAATCGAGTGTACTATTTATTCATTTTTTGGCACAATTTACCCCGTTAATCCCGAACCGGAAGTCTGATCCGGGTAAAATTCAATAGCACCCTATGAGACCAAGAGACCTTTCATTTGAATCTAAGTTCGTGCAAATCTGTCCAGCCATCTTCGAGAAAATCGAGTGCACATTTTTGTTACAAACACACACACACACACACACAGACTTTTGCTCAGTTCGTCGAACTGAGTCGAATGGTATAGCATGAGCAATCATGAGGTATCTGTGACCAGTGGTGTATCTAAAGGGAGGGGAGGGGGGCGAAGGGGACACGCAACGGTTTCAGGGGGGGGGCGTACGTTTTGGAATTTTTTTTGCTCTCCCAAGTCATACTTCCGGATTCTCATTTATGAGGAATAAGTGTCTGATTGGTGCCTGAGCGTTACTAACATATATGTTAATGTATGATTGACACACTACTCCAAGCGACCGCCACTTGATATGATGTCTCGAAGACAACAGGGTTATTTTAAGTATTGCGTTTCAATTACTATTTATTTTAATACTATACACTCAGAAAAGGAGTAATTTTTGTATAAGTATATGTGCTAATTACTCTATTTTTGAGACATGTACAAATAAAGCATTACTAAGTAAATGAGTAGATTTACCCATATATGGTTTCCAGTGGAAGTACTCAAATTTGAGTAATAAGGAAGTTACTCTAAATTAGAGTTGTTCCACTTTTTCTTTAGATGAGTGGGATCTTACTCATTTTTGAGTAACTATTTTTAAGCGTGTTCTATATCCTTGTGGCAAATCATTGACACTAAGAATCTCTAACTAAAAATTCAAAACCGCTAGTGTATTTCGTGATAAAAACAAACACTGAAAATCATTTCTACCTATTTTTTGAAGAGAAATCACTCTTTGTCGAGCTCTTCTATAAGCTATTCAAAATTAGGTCATTATCTACTCAAACTTTGAGTTGATCGGTAAAAATGGGTAGCGTGCTTTGTTATGGAATAGCACTTGTACTAAACTTACAATTTGGGATGGTTTTGACCCAAAATTAGGAAGCGGTTGGTAAGAGTGAACATCATAACAAAAAAATGAAAACAAAAATTTCTCTCTCCTACGAATAAATGCTTCAAAATCCTACAACTTTGCCTAAAAATTCGGATTCTACAAAAGTCTCAATCTTAGTAATAAAAAGAACTATAAAGGGCGAAACCGACGACATGACCTGCCACTCGTCTATCGAAACTGTATCGCAAATTCAAGTACCCCTCAGTAACTGGTAATGTCAAAACGAAATCACCTGAAAAATTTTTAAAACTGGCAACACAAGTTGATAAATTATTGATTTTAAATAACAATTAACGAAACCTTGGTTACCGCTTATTGAAGACTTGAGGAATGTAAACAAAACTAACTGCCTCGAGTGGAAAATTATTATTTCGCGACAAGTTGCAAGTTCTGCAGCATCATTAGACGTCAGGGCAGTGGATCGATTAGTTCAGCTGGGGCTCGAACATATGAAAAATTTCTTTTAAGACCAGCGCAATCAGGTTGCTGTATGTGACCAAGATCTTTCGTATGGAGTACCTCTGTTCCGAAACTTTTTATCAGTTCAATTATCGAAATTAAGTATCGAAATATAAACGATAAAACTGAGTCGATCCGGTATATTCGTACTATTCTACGAGATGCATGAAATTCGAGTGCAGCAAATCATCAGTTTCAAATTTACTCGGCACGCCACTGGATACCACTCTTTTCGGCAAATGATCCATTCGAAATTTGGTGAAACGAATATCGACGAAGTGGCTTTCAATAGGAGTACGCCATGTGAACTAACTTCCGATGAAATGATCCACACGGAAAAGCCAGCGATCGCAAAGCAACTAAAATATTAGTTGTTTTTCTGATTTTGATTGGTTAAAATTTGGTACAACTAATCGACTTTTGTTTTAACTAATCTGTCATTTTTTATTTATCGTGCTGGCAGCTTAGCAACGACACCCAATAAAAACACGTACCACAAACAAGTAATGAAACGTTTCAATTGAGCAATGCCAATCACCCTGAGTGAACAATGTAACGTTTTAATGAGATGTCACTTGTGTAATTGAGCAAAGACACAATCCCAGCAAAGTTACTTGTATGCATGAAAGCAAAAAAATGTCTCAGTTGTTTCAACCAATTATTCAGTTATTTGAACTTAAGACGCCAATTGCAACAAATATTTTCTACTGTTAGCCTTTTCGGGGGGCAGCTAATCGTTCACTGCTTGAACAACGAAATTTTACCTAATTAACTGCTTATATCTTTATCACTAAACTCACAAAGGATATAGAAATGAACCAAAAGATTACAATTCTCAAAAGGGAACTCACCAGTAAAATGGTCACAGGGAATTATGAAATTTTTCCTTCTCTTGCAGAATGGCTCGCTGGTAAACCTAATGCTACAGATACACTTTCAAGAAAATACAAATAGTACCACTTCACTTTAGCAGCAAATTTTTAAGCGTTAAGCGGTTTTAATAACATTGACATGAACTGTCCTTGAATACATTACTCTCAGATGAAATTAAAACATTTATACTGTAGGAATATCTATTTAACACATGGAAAACTTGTTTTACAATTAACTGTTATATTCTTCTGCATACTTTCACTTACATAAAACGACAACTACGTAACTACCATAAATGACGTTCATTTACCATTGAAAATTTTCAATATGAAACGCTTCTGGTGAAATGAAGAGGTTTTTTGTTCTGTGTTTTGCTGTCTTCGTTCTCCACCAAATGACAGCATTTGAATACAACAATTTCGGTTACCTGAATGGTTATGTCAAAATCAACAGATATGTTAGTTAAATCAACAACATTTTAGTTGAAACAACCAGGGCGTGAAACAACAATTGCAATATTGAAATTTTGTGATCTGCGGGTTTTCCGTGCACTCACGTTGAAGAATGCCAATTGAGAAGCCATATTATTATAAGAAAAATAAATTTTGTTGAAAAATTCGCAATCGAATCAATTTAGTTTTAGATTCAGTTTTCCGGGATTTGATCTTGAAAATAAACGAATTTTATTTTCACTCATCAGTGGATATTTTGTTAGTGATTGTACTTGTAATTACCATTCTGTTTAGACGATGAAAATGTCGCTCTCCTTCATGGATCGTGCAGAAAATCCTTCAAAGCGTTTATCTCCTACAGTCTTGGTATACCATTTGTGATAACTAATTTCGCGGTTAACGGCAAATAACTCACTTATCGTTGCAAACTGGTGATAAATTATTAATTAATTCCATTTGAATTCCATCACACACTCGGTGGCATGTGTAGCTATGCGCAATTCTTGTAACAAAACTAGTTATTAGTTGTAAGCATTCTTAGGGGTAGAAAACTATACTGATTTAATTCCAACCGTATGCTCTAATAATTTGTTTTGGTTTATAATAGAAGTTCTGTAATTGAACGAAAAGATAGTTGGTTTGTGTAACCGTTGGTTGTTTAATGTTATACTTCAAACAGCGTTGAATGGTCAACGTAAACGAACTTTGAGTAAACTTCGATATAAAAGATTGCTGCAATTCAATCGCAAGCTGCAATATTCTAAACTAGCCGAGTGTCTCAGAACTGACATGTACGACTCATTAAAATCTGTAGTTTCGATTGCCACGCAATCCGCGACACAACATTGTCGCGTGGTGCAACGGCTTTACCATACGCAACGTGATTTATTTCTAATCACCGTTCGGCGACAATAAATCGGTTGATTTAAAATGATCAAAAAAGGAGAAAAATAACATCATCCTGTCGACTGGGCCCACAGCAAGTGCTCGCACCAGGGTAATTTAATAAATCTCAAGATCTGCCAAGATCACGTGGGGACAAGCCATCAACATTCTTCGAACCCGTCGTCGCACTGTTCTGGTCAATCAGTTCGCAAAAAGACAGTTCAGTTCGTGCGGTGCGTGTAACGTCCGATTCATGTTCCACCGACGACTGCTCGCATTCTATCGGCATCTTTGGCCGTCGTGGTACAAATCGTCGATCTAGAAGGGAATGCCCGTCGATCGCGCAACCAGGTGCCACCATGTTGCGGTCGATTCGATTTGACATGTTTGTGTCATGGAAATTACCACCCCTAGGTTTGTCTCGATTGGCTGGATCGGATGGGGCATTCGACGACGCTCAACAAAAAAAAAAATGTTCCGATCATCGATTCGAGTGGTGGGTACATTTTCTGCAGTGAAACCTGTCGGCCAGTTTCAAAGAAAAGCTATCATTTTTGATGAATGAGGCAACATATTGCAGCATTGCGTGCACGAATGCGACCCAAGTATTGACGTACAGTGACATGTTGGTTACATTTGCCTAACGATACTTGCAATGCGAAGAAATTTGTAACATTTTTTAAAATTTTGATTTTCGTCGTGAATTGTCACGGCAAGAGAGCTTCAATCAACTTAGTTCGACTTTTGGAGTATGGCACCATCTCAGTGTTGGTGATTGCCGAAAATTTGAATGAAGCTGCTCGATATTTATCTATATTGTATGCAACATTTTCAATACGGTAGAAGATGATATAAGAACTCGAGTCTCTCAATGCATGAACCGCGAGAGAATTTTTCTTCGATCCACTTCATACTCTGAGTATTTCACGGCCCTTCAAAAAATTACAGTCTGATAATGATTGGTGCTGTGTGGAATTTACCAAGAGAGAATCGTAAGTTGACAATTATCGCAGAAAATCGAATCGATGATTCGACTTGATGATTCTCATACTAGGTTGCAATATTTCAAAACCCTTGTGTGGAGCATTCACATACTTTTTTATATTCACAACTTATATAAAGGTTATATGCACATAGTTAGAATAAGCGGCAATAGTAAAATGATTCTATCGCAATTATCCACTGCCCACACAGAATCGGATCGCGAAACGAGAATAAGCGACCGTTTGTTGCTCCAGAGAGAATCCCCACAGCAGCGTGCTAATCTTTGATTCTCAGACAGTTCATCGAGAGAAATTCGCTCTCGCACTGGTGTCTATTCTATGTTAAATGAACCATGCCGTTTTTTTGTTGCTGCGATGATATCCGTCTCTCTCATTGATGGCACTGATTGAATCGTGTGAAGAGTTGCTAGATAGCGTTCTTTGATACGATAGAAGCCATCCTTGCACCATCCTCTGCGACTTTCAAAAACTGGTATAACGAATTCAATCGTGGTCGTAGTTTGCTTGCCGATGAACCCAAAGAAGGTCGTTCAAAATCAGTTGTTTTGCCAGAAACATTGATGCAGTGAAAAATCTGATAATGGGAGATCGCCATGCAACGTACAGTGTATGTACCGTACGTGTAAAATGGAGGGCTGAGCATTACTATGAAAAGCTTTCGGAAAAGAAATATGTATATATTTACTTGCAAATTTTTTTTTCTAAAGTCTTTTGTTGAAAATGAGTTATTTTATAATTTACCTAAATATTTAATGATAAGAGCTTCTATAATATAATAATTTCTTGTGTTTCGGAGGGGGTTTAAGCCCCTAAAACATTCCCCTGTATCTGCGCCTGGTTATTTTGCATGAACATTCAGTCGCGAAAAAAATTTGTTCACTTTGGATTCCACATAATTTAACAATAATTGTGGTGCATCTAATTTGGTGTATAACATCTACACAGGTGACGAAACATGGCATGGGCTCATAAGAGCCCGAAACTAAACAGCAGTCGACCAAGAAGAATCAAATCCAACAAAAGGTGTTCGCGCTCGATGCACTTCACAGAAAATGGTGGCTTGTTTTTCGGTATCAACGGATACACCGCTACCGTCAATTCGGATTGGTATACCACCATTTGTTTGCCAGCAGTTTTTCGTGAAATAAGGAAATCAAACGCAAGAAGTGGCTGGGGTCCACTAGGAGATTGATAGTACCTATTATCTTTCTCCGGACAGTACCAGCCTAGATACCATGTGGAATCTGGCGGAAAAAAATTAGCCAAGAATAGATCCACTGGGTTCCTGCTTTCATGTCGTAAAAGGCGACTATTGCAGGAGTTCTTTTTTCCTTTCAGTTATTGGATATTTTCAATGTTTCACTTCTGATTACTCTATTTTACTAAATTGTCTCTTCAATTGACTGATGAATTTGCGACTAGCTTTGGATAGAAGTTTTATTTGATATGTTTTCTTCTTCTATGTTATTGCTTGTCTTCCAAGATTATAATTTGAATGATAAAAATCAACTATCGCGCAAATTCGTAAATATTACAAAGCTAATAATAGAGATAACATATATCGGTATATATAATAAATATAAAAAAATACTTGTTTGTTTGATAAATTAATAATTTTCTCTCGGTAGTCGGTTGCCCAGATCAACCAATATAACCAATTAATAATTTCAATAAATAATTAAAATAAGAAATCAAGTCGCATGTGAAATCTGTTGACCTTTGTTTGGTGATTTAAAATGATTTTGTAAAAAATTTTATAATATGTCACTACAATGAATCAACTGTTTTGTCTAAATCCCATGCACTCGTTTATTTTGTATTTCCATTTCGAAAAAATAGGGAAATTTTTATTCGTAACGCGATAGTATTTCGAACTTTCCGTTATAGATCAGAACCAATGTTCCTGGGCCAACGACTAACAGAAGGCCTCCCAACCCCTGGTGGGACAAAGAGTGCTCAGAGGCTAAACTCGCAAAACAAAATGCTTGCAAGACGTTTCTAAAACGGGGAGGAGGAACTCCTCAGAATTTTGAAAAACTTATGGTTTTAGAAACCAAGTACAAGAGCATACTTCGAGCCAAAAAATGTAGCTATTGGAGACATTTTGTCGAAGGTTTGTCAAGAGATACCTCAATGAGCACTCTTTGGAACACGGCCAGACGAATGAGGAATCGTACCGTGGGCAATGAGAGTGATGAATACTCGAACCGATGGATATTTGACTTTGCTAGGAAAGTTTGCCCAGATTCTGTTCCTACGCAGAGCATTATACGGGAATCTCCTGCAAATAATGGTTTTATTAATAACCCATTTTCAATGATGGAATTTTCTATAGCACTCTTGTCTTGTAACAATAACGCTCCAGGGTTGGACAGAATTAAATTCAACTTGGTGAAGAATCTGCCCAACCTCGCAAAAAGACGTTTGTTGGAATTGTTCAACAAGTTTCTTGAGCAAAATATTGTTCCACCTGACTGGAGACAAGTGAAAGTTATCGCCATTCAAAAACCGGGGAAACCAGCTTCCAATCACAACTCATATAGACCCATTGCGATGTTGTCCTGCATCAGAAAATTGTTCGAAAAAATTATTCTACGACGTCTCGACACTTGGGTCGAGACGAACGGTTTGTTGTCAGATACTCAGTTTGGCTTCCGTAGAAATAAAGGGACGAATGATTGCCTTGCATTACTTTCGTCTGACATCCAGATTGCCTTCGCTCAAAAGCAACAAATGGCATCTGTATTTTTAGACATTAAAGGAGCATTTGATTCAGTTTCCATTGATGTTCTTTCAGACAAGCTTCACCAAAATGGACTCCCAGCGGTTATAAATAATTATTTGCACAACCTTTTGTCAGAGAAACACATGCATTTTTCACATGGCGATTTGGCAACACTCAGAAATAGTTACATGGGTCTCCCGCAAGGCTCATGCCTCAGTCCGCTCCTCTATAATTTTTACGTAAATGACATTGACAGCTGTCTAGTAACCCCATGTACACTAAGACAATTGGCAGATGATGGCGTGGTTTCAGTTACTGGACCCAAAGCTATTGATCTGCATAAACCATTGCAAGATACCTTAGATAACTTGTCCGATTGGGCTGTTCATCTTGGTATCGAATTCTCTGCGGAGAAAACAGAGTTAGTCGTCTTTTCAAGAAAGCATGATCCCGCGCAGCTTCAGCTCCATATGATGGGAAGAATGATCCAACAGGTTTTAACTTTTAAATACCTCGGGGTGTGGTTCGATTCCAAATGCACGTGGGGAGGACACATTAGGTTTCTGATAACAAAATGCCAACAAAGAGTAAATTTTCTTCGAACAATAACAGGATCTTGGTGGGGTGCTCATCCGGAAGATCTAATAAAATTGTATCAGACAACGATACTTTCAGTGATGGAATATGGATGCGTTTGCTTTCGTTCCGCTGCAAACTCTCATATTATCAAACTGGAGCGAATTCAGTATCGTTGTTTGCGAATTGCTTTAGGGTGCATGCATTCGACACATACAATGAGTCTTGAAGTTCTGGCGGGAGTTCTTCCATTAAAAGATCGATTTTGGGAGCTTTCATCACGCCTGCTAATAAGATGTGAGGTGCTGAATCCCATGGTAATTAATAATTTCGAACGACTAGTCGAGCTTCGATCTCAAACAAAATTCATGACAGTATATTTTAACCATATGTCACAGGAAATCAACCCTTCAAGATATATTCCTATCCGTGTCAGCCTCCTAAATGTCCCTGACTCAACTTTATTTTTCGATACATCCATGCAGCGCGAAGTGCGTGGAATCCCGGATCATCTACGCTCGACGGAAATCCCAAAAATATTTTCAAGTAAGTTCAGGCATATTGACTCTGAGAAAATGTTTTATACGGACGGATCGCGAATTGAAGAAGCGACAGGGTTTGGTATGTTCAACAATAATGTTTCGGCCTCATTTAGGCTTCAAGAACCTGCATCTGTTTATATAGCAGAGCTAGCAGCAGTTCAATATAGTTTGAGTGTAATCGTCACATTAATTCCAAACCATTATTTCCTCTTCACAGATAGTCTGAGTGCAATTGAAGCCATTCGCTCAAACATGACTGGCAAGACTGAACCGTTTTTCCTGGGCAAAATAAAACAGTGCCTGAACGACATATTGAACAATAATTATCTAATCACTATAGTCTGGGTCCCGGCTCATTGCTCCATTCCTGGCAATGAAAGAGCCGATATTTTAGCCAAACGTGGTGCTATTGAGGGTGAAATTTATGAGAGACCAATTGCTTTCAACGAATTCTATAGCTCGTCTCGCCAAAGAACACTTGCCAGCTGGCAAGCTTCTTGGGATAAAGATGATCTGGGTCGGTGGATGCACTCAATTATTCCGAAAATATCGACAAAGGCATGGTTCAGGGGACTGGATGTGAGTAGAGATTTCATTCGTGTGATGTCTAGACTCATGTCCAATCACTACACGTTAGATGCACATCTCCTTCGAATTGGGCTCTCCGAGACTAATCATTGTGCTTGTGGCGAAGGTTATCGAGATATTGATCATGTCGTTTGGACATGCGTGGAGTATCGTGATGTCAGATCTCAACTAATAAATTCTTTGCGTACCCAAGGTAGACTATCCAATATCCCAGTTCGAGACATTCTTGCTTGTCGTGACCTTTCATACATGAAACTTATTTATCATTTCATAAAGAAAACTGGAGTTTCAATTTAATAAAGGCCCCTTTCAAGACTTAGTTCTGATCCCAGCTGCGTCCATGAGTTCAACCAATAGCCAAATTAGAATAAAAATAATGTAATGATACAAACAAACTCGAAACAGTTTATGAAATTATTAACAAAATGTCTGAAAATAACAGCTTATTTTATAATTTATAGAAGTTAATCGTTTGGTTCAAATAATATTTCCGAGTAGATTTCATAATTAATGACGAGTTACCTAAGATGATATTTAAGTAATAAGAGAATATGTTTTAATAAATGCAAAACGTTGTGACTATGTTAGAATTAAATTAGGATAAGAATATTATGTAAAAGTGATGCTACGGCGAAGAAAAACTTATGTAAACTGCCTTAAGAAATAAACGTATTTATGAAAAAAAAAAAGAACCAATTTAGTTGCAAAATGTTTTTCTGAAACAACTTGCTTGGGAATAGCACATAGTTTCACATCCCGGGTAGAAGTGATTTGCAAACCAATACCAAATTCTGTCATTAAAATCAAACATCTCAATGGTAGAAATTAACATTATTTAGTTTGAAATAAGAGTTAAAATATCAAAAATCATATCAAAGCTTGCATGAGAAAATAGCAACAAAATAAAAAATTCTGTCATTGTAATATCAAACCAAGAACAAAATATTTATAGAAGATGAATTTGATAATTATTTTATAATCTAGCATTTAGAATAGAGTAATATCTTAAGTATTTCTCTTATCTGATTCTGATGCAGTTTATTCAATGGTATTTTATTTGAAGATAAAACTACTGGGTCAATTTACTTAATGAAATTGAAATAGCTCATCAATAACGAAATAAGATATTATAACTAATTTTGATGTTGAAAAGATATTGTACAATGTCTTGATCCCTTGATGAAATATCACGAAAATATCAAATATCGCTCTGACAACACAGAAACATCAAGCCAAGGTATGATGGTAAAATTAGTTATTATTTTGACCTTTGTTTGCTATTTACACCTACCCGGGATTGTGTAAACTGCATTGATCCCTGCATGCTGATCAATACCAACGCCGGCCACGTCTTAATGCAGATCTACTTGGGAAGGAAGGATTGTCAGTTCTATGCATATTGCTACTAAAAACCGAAGAATCCTCTGCATTTCCACATGCATTACAGGAAAGGGTTGTTTGTTAGTAAATTTTCGAATGATATTATCATGTGTTATTGCTCTGGGTAGCCGGCTACCGAGAATACGTTGCAATTTTATCGCGTTTTCTATTAATATGTGCTTCCTACTAAAATACGAAATTTCTTCCGAAACTCGTAAAACTTCGGACAGCCGACTGTAGCGAGGTTCGCTATCAATTCATAAATGTTTTGTGTTCTGTTTTTTCAATAGACAGCTGTAATACTGACACACTATCACTCAATCATCATCAATCGAACAACAACGTCTTACGCAATACGAAGTTATGTCGATATTTACTCCCTAACCAAAATAATAAAATACCACATGGATCCTCCTCGCGGTTTAAACAATATTTACATACATCCTTGTTAAGCACGGTAGCAAGAAATATCTGAACGATTATAAACTTCACGCACGCGTCTTAAACTTAGTGTTTAACCTGAAGAAAAATAGATCCATTGATCAAACGTTCCCCGAATAATTGATGGAACTTAGTCTTGTCCGATTTTTAGTAAGGAGAAATATGATAAGACATTGTAAATAAGAAAAATGCGAAATATCTTTAAGGAACGATCTCACCAGTATCCTATTTCTCCTATTCGAATTGCTGTAAACAACACGAGATGACACACTATTGAAAAACTAAAATAAACATTCGCGCGTGGGTTTTCTGTGGCCCAATTTGAGATTTTAGTTTGAATCACACGATTGATTTGTAAATTTTCACACATTCCATATAAACCTGATAACACCAACAATGATATGCAGATGACGCTTCTGTCGGTTGACATAGTTAAGTTTTGGGCGGTAAATTCGAAGTAACCATCGCTTGAACATGTTTTTAGTTTCGCGAATCAGCATTATTCAATAAATAACACTTTTAACACTTTTCATTAATCAACACATACTTGTCACATCTGCACTATCACTCAGGCTAATTGTTTTGACCAACTACTCTACTATAAGTTATTTGATACACATTGAAATTAGACCTTTTGAGAGAAACACTTAGGCACCGCATCGTACTCAACTCCTGAAGAAGATGCGTTCGAAAACCATGTTTTGAGGATACCTCAAGAAGAGTGGGAAAAATGTTATGAAAATGGATTCAAGCGTATGCAAAAGTGTATTGATCATATAGGGGAATATTTATGAGCCAAAGGGTGTAGCCGGGTTTTCATATAAAAACAGCCACCATACAGAAAAAAAGATTTACGCTGTTTGAAAGGGTTTATATTGGAGATGATTTTTCCAAAATTTTTACCTTTCAACTGCAATATTGGTGGAGTTAGGGTAGTTCATCTGATTTTCATATTACTTAAATTTTTCAGAAACCTCTTCACCAAAAAGTTGAAAAAATTCAGGAATATTTTAGGAATTACCTTTCTGATTTTTTTTAAGAATTTTTCAAAATGTATTCCATGTGAAAAAAAATGTTCAAAATTTTCGAATTTTTTTTAATCGCACTGACAGTTTTAGTACCACTCTAGATTTTAAATCAAAAATAAATCATTTTTTTAGATTTTTTAGAAATGTGGACGGGTATAATACCAGACTTTAAAAAAATAAATCATTCGGATAACCATGCGTCTCCATCAAATTGTCATCATCCGATGGAGACGCATAGTATTTTGTTCTAAAACCACATATCACATGTCCTTAGAACTAAATACCATGCGTTTCCATCTACAATTTGAGCTCAGGGCTTGAGTGTTGACCTAATTAATTATGATAAAAGAATTTCATTCCTTATGTTATTTACACACGCCCGCACGCCTGGGTCGATTTACCAAGCAATGTTGTAGGGGATGCATTAGTGAACATGTGTGCCAGCGAACGGTTGTAAATCGTTTCTAACTTCAACATATTGTGGGAAAGTCTGGAGGTTTCGAGGCTAGCTATTAGCAGTCCTAAGAAATACTATAAACCGAATAGAAATCAAGTCGTAGCGCCTGCAGCAAGTCCCGAAGATCCAAAAAGAACGTATTAATTCGCATCGTCGATTTTCTATACAAACAACATGTTCTTTTAAACTTAATATTTTCAGTTTTTTGCAATTTCCTGAAAAGGACCCCTTTATTAAACAGTTTCGGAAAATCGCGTTGTTTTATTGCTTTAATCAAAATATGTATTAACTGCAATAGAATGCTATAGGCCTAACCGAATTTCGACATTCATTTGATTAGTGCCTTTTTAAAAATGTAATAGTTGCATATAAAAAAAATTTCTGGCATCACAGATAAAAATATTTTGTGAATTTTCATCAGTTTTCATGCATTCCAATTCAAGGCATTCCAATTCAATTTTACATCAATTATGGTTTTAAATCAGATTCTTGATTTCATGGTACTATTGATTTACGAGTCGTGTAAATTTTATTAGTTTTCCTGTGATCTGCGGAACTAAAGATTCTTGATATGTGTTCTTACAATCACAAAATCGTCCAGCAATATATGACTTTTGAAGTTTTTGTTGAGATAGTTTGGATCTATTTAATCATTAAAATTAAGTATAGCAAAAAGAAACATTGAAATTTTTCTCTAAAAGTTTTTTGGAAAACCATACCATTCTTTAACAACTATGTTCATATTTGAATGAAACTTTAACGTACCATAGATTATACAATAAACTTAAACTTATTGTATAAAAATTAAGCGAAACATATATTTTTCTTCAGTTCGTGCTCGCATCTCACACGACACAGTTGAAAATCATTTACGGTCGAAACAACAGAAACAATACAGTACAGTGAACAATAGAGTGTACGGAATGGTCAAATACGATTTAACAAAGCCTGAATCTTGGCCTACAAGACCAAATTCAATTTGTATAGATTTCAAGCGTTGCAAAGTTAGACCAGCAGCAAATGAGATTGATATCTTACTTAAAGAACGAATGCATCTAGACGCTAATAGTGTAAGTGAGATTCAATTTAACAAAGCGTCTAACTGTGTGTACATTATGTTTAAACGTGAAAGAGATGCAATTGCATTCGCTTCGTTTAACAATGAGGTGCACAGCGTTGACTGTGATAACATTAAATACAAAATCCCTGTGCACATGATGGACAATGCTATAGAAGTACGCATGCATGACCTTCCTCCGCAGGCCAGCGATAAGTTCGTTCGGCATAATATGTCGCAGTATGGTGAAATCCTTTCCATCGAAAGGGAAGGGCGGAATTCCCGGCATCCGGAATGGCGTGCGAGTGATACTTATGCAACTACGTAAGGCAATTCCATCTTACATCATTTGTGGTCAAGGTGGGACATATCCGTGCAAAACGCTGATTACCTATGAAAATCAGCTGGTTACATGTCAGTTTTGTGAACAACCTGCACACTACGGTAAACCTTGCACCGAAACTGCGAAAAGGACATCTTCAACCAAAGACAAGGTCAACCGTTCAACAATGGAAACTAGTGAGCGCAGTACTCCTGTTTCACCATTAAACCAACCAGCAACTGCAACCAATGTACAACAAGGCGCATATACAGCAACTAACAACGAGCTCAAGACTGCGAACATCAAGGAAAACGAAAAGAAGACAACAAAACCACCGATGCGGCAATGGATGACGAGACGAGTCACGAACAAAGTACCCCTCAACCCTTGCAGGAGGGAAATGGAAGCACCTCTCCTCCTAGAAAAAGAGTGACAACGAGATCCACTTAAAAAAATGCATTATTTAAAAAATCGGCTAATTCGGCCACGTAAAGCTTGTACGCAAATAGGACTGAATAAAAATACCTTTTAATTAAAAAATATATATATTTTTCTTTCATAATTTTTGTGCGCTATTTTTTTAACATTTCCTTTTTCGACGAAAAATCGGCAAGAAATATCTCTTTGATAGTGTAAAATTAATGGTTTTCCATACTGGAGATACTAAATTTAATCCAAATTAAAGTAAATCTATCTTGATGCTAAAACTGTTTTAGCTGTTAATTTCTGGAATTGCTTCTGGGTTTAGTCCTCTTCAAGTAAAATGAATAACCTTATTTGTCTCACATTCGTAGCCGCTATCGATCTCGAAGAACTCAGTGGAATGGTATGTGACACTCTGTTTTCCGGATAGTGAAAAAGTGTTTTAAAGTGAGTGAATAGCTCTAATATTTACACATGAGAAATTCAGAAAGCTCCAATACTTTAGAAGGAATGAATTCAGCACCCTTGTAGCCCTTGATAGTTTTTCAATTGCATCTTATTGATATTTGCAAACATCATTTAACCAAAGCTATTTCTCAGTCAATCGCACTATGAAACCAACATCGAAAATCATGCGTGAAGTCGTCATCGAGTACACGAAACCGACTGATGCTATCAACAATAGACAAGACAATGTTATCCTTTGTTGTTGTTGAATGAATTGCTATTGAATGCATCTGCAAAATCGACTAGACTCACAAGAATCATATTTTAATGAGTCATTCATGAAAGCTCATCAATCAGCAAATTTCAAAGTTTGTTATGAAGAGGAAACAGTGCAAATGGAAGCAAACATTCATCCGCTTGGCTTGTTAGGCACGAGTAAAAAAATGGAATGAGGCACCAAAAGATGTGCAAGGCTACTTGAAATGACGCATTGCTGAGGGGCGATCCAATTTTAATGAAGTTGAATTGCTTTGTCGGCTCTTTTTTCACATTTGTAAAACCTTTTATAACCACCAATAAATGCAAGAAACTGTCAGATGAACTGTTGAAAAATCAATTGATTTCATCCACTTAATATTATTATCACATGTCATCTCAAACTTTAAAGAGTTTTTCATAAAACGTCAAATCGGTTTCAATCGCATTACTTCGCTGCTAACGTTGATAAATACCACAAACCAGCCATTTCTCGACCCCTTGGTTGAACTCGTTCATTTGATCTTTTTCGGTATAAAGCTGTTTGGCGGGCTTTCGGTTTTGCTGCAATATAAATTAAATTGGAATTGTACCCTCCCCTTTAGTATATGTTTGACTTTCGTTCAATATTGTAAACATTCCACTCACCACAAACGCAATGCTCGGTGTAAGAATGTTTTGGATGTTAGTTTTTCTCAATTTACTAACAATAACATTAACATTATAGATTACTCTGTTCGTCGCTTTATCGATCGTTGCAGTCCCTACCGAACCGTATCATACTGCGGCAAGGAGTTTGCCTATTCAGCAGGTACAAGATTTCGAGTATGATTACGTGGAAAGTGACGATACACCGAGTGCCGAAGATTATTGGGAAATGTTAGGATCATCGACCACGGAAGGAAAAGCAGCAGCTCAACGTTTGAGTCAACCGGAGGCTACCACCGGGATCGGTACGACCGGTGCAACGACAGCAACACAACCCACTGCAAAAAGTCATAAAAGCTTCCATGGAATTGGAAAATGAGTAGGGTTAGGCAAAATGAAAGGGGTACTAATGTGCTAATTAAATTTAATAAATTGAATGTAACGCATACTTTCCAAATGACTGAAATAAACTTGGTTCGATCACGCGTGAATAAGTCGACCTTAAAATTGCGAGTCTATCGGTTCCGCCTTAAAAGTTGAACCGATCGTCGTTGCGTCGATCTGTTCGGCCTTGTTCGGTTCATTTGTCTATGTTTGATTTTCAAGATCATACACGCTGTATTGGCAAAAAAAATATACACACGTCAATAGAAACAACAGCCTTAGTATGCAAATAGTGTCTGGCGTCAGGATGGATTTGTTTGCACAAGTGACTAGCCACGATCGAAGGAAATGAAATAGAGCATTTTTGGATGAGCAGGATTAGGATAAATCTTATAATTATCACATTGCAGTTCTTTATTAGCTTTTAATATGAAAGCCTTATTATTTAAATATTTTGCTCTATTTGTAAGTGATAAAAAAAATTTACCTGTAGATGTACTATAGGGATTTTTGCAGTTATAATTTGGGTTAGTTTTTCTTGTTTCAACTTGTTGTCGACTTATTTTCGGCTAGGGAAAGCTTTCTACTTCTCAGTGCGGAAGTTGGAAATCTAACCCATATGGGACCCGTGAACGGCAATAGTCGGACCCACCCCAGTATACTCGTCCTCTAAATCTCTCTAAAGTATCTAGTGGTGTTTTATGCGATTACATTATACGTGGATTTTCGAAGTTACGCGGTTTTATTTTACGCGGATTTACGAAGTTACGCGGATTTTCGTGCGGATTTCCGAAGTCACCGGGTTTTAACGCAAATTTTCGAAGGTACACGGTTTTTATGCGATTTTTCAAAGTTATAAGTTCCTGAAATTTTTAATTACTTTTTTTTCGAAAAAGCTTCTGCAGAGACGGAACTTGAGCTCGTAACTACCCAAGAAAATCGTTTTGCCTACTTGTATTTTTTTTATTTGAATCAGTTTTTCCATAAGAATGACCAAAATAAACAGTTTGCATCATCAGTTCACAGTTTTGACTCTTGAGAAAGGACTTAAGTAAAAATTTCTTGGAAATTTTCAAAATTTTATATCTTGAAAATGGTTGGTTTAATTTATTTTGGTGTCTTCGGCATTGTTTAAGTTAATTACTGGAGCTTTATGGAGAAAGCATACACTGAAAAACTTCTTCATCCACCTAGTTGTGTGATAATGCCTTGCTCATGCTATTTACATGCGATTTACCGGAACCGTTCGCCATTACCCTTCGAAGCTTGATTAATGACAATATTGTTTCTTTTAATCAAGCCTAAGTTTATCCAAATTCATTGAGCGATCTCCGAGAAAACTGAGCAAAAAAAAAAAGATAATGAGTGTTGTCGGTAATGTCACTTTTACTATTATATCTCCGGAAACCAGAAGTGGAAGCTGTTTGAGCTTGAAATTTGATCAATGATCAAATAGTAGCTTTCTAACGAGCCGAGGCTTGTTGAAATTGGTTCAGCCAAATCAAAGAAAATAGAGCGGTGAAAAAAATGAGTTTTGTCAGTTACGTCACTTAACTTATCATTATATTTCCAGAAGCAGATTTCGATCTTGGAACTTTATCAGTGGCCCAATAATAGTTTTCAAATGAGCCGCTGCTTTAAAAATCAGTTTATTAGTCTCCGAAAAAATTGAGCGGTAAAAGATAAACTGCGATTTGTCTGTTATGTCACTTATGGCATTATATCTCCGGACAGAAATGACAACTTTGATTCGAACTTGATCAATAGCGCAATAATAGTTTCCGAACAAACCTAAGTTTGTTGAAATCGGTTCGGCCAGCTCTGAGAAAATCGAGCGGTAAAAACAATGAGTTCTTTGGTTACGTCACTTATACCACTATGTCTTTGGAACCAGGAGTCAAAGCTGTATGTGGAAATCGATTTAGCCATCCCAAAAATATTAAGCGGCAAAACAAATCTTTGAAAAGTGCAGACACATACACACTCATACACATACAGACGTTTTCCGATCTCGTCGAACTGAGTCGAATGGTATGTAAGACTATGGGACTCCGAGGCTTCGTTCGAATATCGGTTTTTCCAGCAATTCTATTACCTTCCTGTAGATAAAATCGAAAAGTATAATGTATAAAAATGTTTGCTCTTTCAGGGGCTAGCCTTCTTTGTACAGTCGGTTACATAAGAGCATGGTCACGATTACTCGCGGTCGGTAAAGTGGAATGGTGTGATATTTTCATTAACACTGAGGGCAGTAGTGTTCTTGATGCAATGCGAGAATAAATGTGCTGACTATTGGGTCCGGGCACGCTACGCGCTTCGAAGCAATTTTGTTGTGATCGCACTTGAAAGGTCCCAAAATGACCCAACTTGCCGCTTCGAAATACATGAAAAAGTCGAAACAGTTTGTGAGTAAGTGGGTGAATGGTTTTTAAAAGGTGAAAAATGTCGACGACTTTCCAAATCGCGGTTCTGTCGGTTTATTGTCAGACGAAAAAGTGATTTGTGACCTGTTTTTAAAGAATCCGACATTAGCATTACGCGAAGGTGTTTCAATAATGACCAACAAAGGTTTAAATATATCGTACAGAACTGGTCGCAGACATTTGATCGCAAATAATTTGAAATTTCGAAGTACTTTACAATAACCGATATGGAGACATAATTTAAAACAGCTTGTTTGCCGAACTCACAAAATTTGGAGGTCGTTTTCAAAAGAATTCGCGCAAAATCTCGCTCAAAGTATGCTTCGAAGGTGTCAAGCCATTACTAACGTTGAAGGGGATTGGACTTGCTTGACAAATCTCCGAATAACTAGGGGAACGTGCGTCTTGAGCCAATTAGTTCTGATTCCGGCACCGGAATTTTTTATATGAGCAAAAGAAAACTTTTCTTAGTTAGATATAATTGTATCATACAGAGTTCATGAATTTTATTTGAAACCAACTTTCAGTTCCGGAAATACAGGGTGAAGAGTGCTGAAAATTTCAATAGTTAATACAAACCGGTGATGCAAAATACAAGAATGTATTTCAAACTGTGCTCAAATCAATTCCAATCGACAGGCCTTGTCAGTTGAAGCAAAGCGAATCTACTTCAGATATACCAGTCCCCGGTTTCTAGTTCCGGAAACTTTTCTCAGCGGTGGGTTGCCCTAAATTAGTTTCAAATGAAAGGTCTTATGATTCCATACAGAATTCCAGAATTTCATCTGGATCTGATGGTTATGAGTGTCAAAAATCTCAAACCTTCATATAAAAAATGAAAAGAACGAAAGAAGAAAACACAACACCGCCTCTACGAACGAAGCACACAGCGTACTGTGTTTGATTTCGTATTCGCGGAAAAGATAACACACATGAGCACAAGCTTTACAAGGTACGTATGTTTGTTACCGTGTGAACGCGGTGCTGAAATTGAGACAAATCATAGCCATTTCATAGGAAGTGTGGCTAATGCGTAGCAGATTTTCGGATGTGTGACAATGGATTGAAGTTTGTTTGAAAATGCGTATTCTTTCGTATATTAGATGTGATGTGATGTGAAGTGAAGCCACCATCAGTTCAAGGACTTGCCAGTGGATGCGGGTAGACTTACAGTAGCCCCGATATGACTCATCCATTCACCTTCTTACTATAGCTGTTACCGAAAAGCGAACAAAAAGGGTTGGGCGGATATGTAAGTACTACTTACTAAGTAGAGTGAGTTACTCTTATTCCGCGGGAATAAAAGATGCTCTTCCAACCATAATATCCAGTACATGGATGAAGCATATAGCTATACATGCTTGAACCCGACTGATGGTTTGTTTGAGAAGGGCGCGTCAGACTCATTTCAAACCTTCAGAAGGAAACAAGTTTCCTTCAAGTGACTTGGGCTGGCTATCCACAATCCCTCGTCCAGTCATCCATTCATCCGATGCCCTGATGCTCCCTCCCCTTTACGCCCCGTGCAAAATGTTTTATATTGATAAATACACTGAAACATAGTGTAATGTAATTAATATAACATAAAATGATAATATAGATTACAAAATAATATAATATAACATAATATAATATAACTAGCTGACCCGTCGAACTTCGTCTCGTCAGAAGAATTGTCAAAAGACTAAGTGGTCAACGTTTCTCTCCATTATTTTTCTGATTACTTAACCTACAACGAAATTCGATACACACTTGCTTTAGCTCCAAAAGAAGAAACATCACCAAAGATTAATGTGAAAATATGAAATACTTCTGTTGAGCGAAAATTGAACAAATGCACAGATTTCTATTTTGAACAGTCCGTTTCTGGAATTACTCATACGTGAATGTTCACCCGACAGAACAAACTTTGAAGCAGTTTCTTATACACAAAAAATTTCTATTTTTGTGTTCGGTAAAAATATTGGCGGCAACGATCTGAAAAATATTATTTTTACTGAAAGATACGTAAAATTTATCCAACTCCTATGTAAAAGTTACGGTTATTTATTATTCACTGACACGGTCTGTGAACTCTGGAATGTCATTTCTCTTGACGAACTCAGTGAAAGTTTTACCAATATTCGGAAAATTTATAAAAAAATAATGAAGGATTTCAGTAACCATCACTATACATTCATAAAAAATACAGATCTATCTAATAACATCATTTTCGGACGTAAAAATGTGAATTTCTTGATTTGTGGAGATAAATAGTGGTGCGAATTGATTACTTGCGAAAAATAGATAATACTGATTACTAGCGGTAATTTTTCAATTAGTGAATAAATTCAAAAAGCCTTTTACAACATTTTATTTCAGCACTCTAAAAATATGAAGGGTGATCCCATATTCTACTGAATTGCATCCGAAAGATATCTGATCATTTTATTTGAATAAATTATTTCTGGAGTGCAAATGTAATTCAATTCATTCATCACACGCAAATAAATTAATTAATCGGATGGAAATATTGAAAACTAAATTGCTCCTTCCTTTCCCAGATCTCTAGTACAATTTACCAAAAAAACAGTAATACTTTACGGGTCAAGACGTTTACATATTTTTAGAATTGTTTTGTAAATTTCGCCGAACATCGGTTTTGAAAGATGAAGAAGTCATTAGAATTATGACAGATCGAAGTTCAGTGGAACTGTACCGATCATTCAACAAATAAAACTTTTGCTGGACGGATTACCGAATGTTCAGCTGCTTGAAAGTCAGTGAAACTGTACCGTCATCCGTAAAAATATTTCGGTGTGTACAACTTTTAAGCAGCGAGAAAGTTTTCTCAGAATCTGTTCTGTACGTTCAAGTTATCAAAAAAGCCCTTAGCTCTAATAAAGTAGATATTTTCAGATACTGTGGAACTTTTGATTGCTTGGAGACGACACTTCAATTTTAATTTGATATTGAACTTAACAGTTTGAACATTCTTCACAGAATATGCAACATGAAATATCAGTTTCAATTTATTATGGTAATCATCTTGAACATTGATAACTAATAACCACTTACTGTGTGCGTTTAGTCTAATCTAAATCATTAGAAAGCAAAATGCAAGAAAAATCTCTTAGTTTGACCTTAGCACTTCTACAGCACAATCTTTTTATTGATTCATTAAAAAAAATTTCTGATTTGTTAATCTTGCCTCCGCAGTGACCAATACTATTCATCTGACTCCATTGAACACAATTCATCAACTGGTAAATGATATCAAAACTTCTTCTCCTCCCTACTACGGTTTTGCTAGAACAGTCATTGAGTCATTTATGTCGTTTTCGCTTGATGCCAAACCTAACCCTGTTTCCACTTCAACTGCTGTCAAACCGTTTGTTTAAAGTCAGTTTCGAACCTAGTTTCAACGTTGTTGAACTGAAAATTTAGTCAGTTTCGAACCTGGTTTTTAAATCAGTTTTACTCAGCAACGGGGGGCTAAGTGCGAAATCAACATAGTTTCGTGAAAAGTGTTTGTTTGATGAAACTACCTTGGGTCAGTTTTTTCAAGCGAAAACCAACATTAGTAAGCAATAATTTTGATACCCATTTAAGAACGTGGTTCGAAATGACGAATCACATCCATCAAGTATGCATGTGAACTCTCCTCACAAAATATCTTGTTGCGCGCCAAACAATTTGTTCAACGATCTAGTATTCTTTCCTACGACGGCCTAACACTTATGCAACTCGTTGCGCGCCAAACACCTATCGATGATCTAGCAATCATTGACGACTATTTTCAACGGAAAATTCCATTGTCCATACAAATCAACAATATGAATTTTTCCCACTTTTCCGGTAAGTTTTCCTAATTTTTTTGATGTGCGAACCCGGTGGAGGTAAAAACTGATCAAACAAAAAAAAATCATCTCAATCCGTCCATCCGTTCTTACGTGATGCGATTACAAAGAATGATCTCTGCATTTTTATATATATAGATAGATAAAGATAATATAATGAATAAAATGATATATTGCGATATGCTATGATCTTATATTACTTGAATTTATATGTCATTTCTCATCCTCTCATTCTGCCATCAACGGATTCCATCGACCAATTGTCACCACCGGGCACAGACACACGTGTAGGCATGGAACAGGAACCAGTAAGGACCAAGCTCACCTTGTGATGACCTTGATATTTAGTTAAAAGATCACTTTAAAAATGATAACTTATAAGGAAAACAAATTTATATTTTGCGCAGAGGTGCGTAGTACTACTCATAATAAACCCTATAATATAATATAATATAATAAAATATAATATAATATTATACAATATAATATGATATAATGCAATGCAGTATAATACCATACAACATATTATATAATAACATAAAATAGTATAAGTATTCTTTCGTATATTAGAGCTCATAAATGGTTCGTCTGAGTATTGGCAAGATTTTGATTTGGCAAGCTGTCACTACAGCGCACAAGTGCCACGGATGTACCGATTCCCCAACTGCTCTTATTTTTGCTCAACTAAGACATATTGGGCACTTGTCAAGCAGAGATTTAGAATCATTTTTGCGATTTGTTTTCCAGAACTATCGTTCAACAAAATAAACTTAAACGTTTCATTCGAACAACATTTTGTAATTTTTTCGTGGAAAAATATTGAGAAATAAGCCGGTGAAGAGTGAAGAGGCGAAGAGGTGAAGAGCTTCTTAAAAATCATGACTTGCGGTGTCCACTGTATCTCAGCGCAGACTAATCAGAAGTCAACGAATTAAAACAACATAGTTATTGCAGATGTTTTTTCTAGACCTCAATGTTTTTGTTTGATTTTTTAAATTGTGTTTTGATTTTTGGTGTTGTTAACGTCAAAACTACGATTTTTCTCGAAAAAAAAACCGTCATTTTGTAGCTGTCACGAAAAGAAAAACGTTGGGGTCTGGTTTTTTATATGTAGAAAGTGTGTGCAAAATTTGAAAATAAAATGGGTGCAGTAGTTTTTGAATGACGATGGACACGGACTTTCAAAACCTGCTTTTGAGAAAAACGCGTTTAAAGGTTTTTGTCTATAAAATCGAAGGAAACAATTTATTACTCTAAGGAGCTCGTAGGTTCTAACATTTTAAAAAAATCGTATTTTTTTGTATTTTGTTATAATGAAACATTTCAAGAACAATTTGTCAAGTTTTGAGTCAAATCAGAAATCTTACTTATTCGCAGTATGAGATAAGAAAAGATAAAGGCCCATAACTTGCTGAGTTTTGTTCCGATAGGCTTGAAAATTTCCCAGCATATTCTTGAAATGTTTTACTAAAAGAAAATACAATAAATGATTTTACAAAAGTGTTAGACCCTACCCGCCCCTTAAGTTAACCAAGGGAGTGTTCGAAATATGATGAGTAGTATTCGAAGAATAGTTCAAAATTTCATCAAAACCAAATCGGAGTAATATTTTCACTATTTTACCTTTAGAGTACGATGAATAACCTTCATTTTAAGCACTCATTATTATAATTTTATTGACAATGTTCCAAAACAAATCACTTTTGTGAGTCTATATATAAAATTACTCTAGCTTTACCGCAAACACTGTAAATTCTCTATTTGTAGTCTACACTAGTTTGACTAAATTATTTAAGTTTTTCTTTTCAAAATACTCATAGTGTTCATGTTCAGATAATTCGCAGATATTACTGCCATAAAACTCATGACAAAGTAAGACACGATCGCCCTTGTACGACCTACGCTATCCTAAATGATACAAAATTGATTTAAATACACCCAGAAGCTACGAATCAAACATGAGTACTAAATAAAATTGATCTCTCTGCTCCTGCGGCGAAAAAAAAACCAACAAACTGATCCGTTGATACGTGTAATTTTAACAGTCATAGTACTTACGGTGTGCTGTCTTGTGCTCCATATTCAAAGGCGTCCGTAGTGGACCCCAAAAAAGGTAACGCCACCCGTTTTCTTTAAATAAACATCATTTAGTCCCACGAAATTTGCTGCACCCTACCCGAATAAAGGTTTATTGTGGCGGCACTTGAACTCGATTCGTCTGGTTGTGAGGTCACGGTGGATGTTTTTTTGTTTGACGTTAAATGTAGAGTAGAGAATGCGTTGCCAATCGGAGCTAACGAAGGTGGAACGTAGAAGGTAGAACACAGTCCGTTTTCCGTTTCAGTTCACCTCGTTCATGGGTCAGCCGTCCCGACCGTGATCTATGGCATGTCTGGCGAAAATTCTGTACCACAAAAGCCCAACCTGTTCATGATCAAAGAACCAGCGCCCACCTGGAACGTTCAAGGATAGAGCACTACCGACGCTGGAGGAATTCAAATTTCATGATTTATTTACTCAACTGGGTATGTCGATTAATGAACATCATTGAAAGCATTAGTCTCGGTGTGTGATCGCTGTCTGAGAGATCGTTACCGATTTGTGGCACCAGACCAGACATCGACATCGGGACGCGTGCAGGAATTTGAGTCAGGTGACACGAGCAGGTTCACTCGTGGCCGGCACATTTTTGATTGATGGTTTCGCGATCCGATCCGGCGATTGATCGTGATTTCGCGGGTGGTATATGGCTTGTGACTGTGCGGGGCTACTACCTACTGGCATCGATTAAATTCGACACTAATCAGTCAGTTCGCCTGCGGAATTTCAAGGTCAACGCCAATGGGGGTCCGAGGATATGCAAACAGGTCGCACCAGTTGTCACTTTCAACGGAGTGGAGCAAGCGGCCGCTGGTTGAATGAGTCACGTGCTTTGAGGTTTTGTTTTGTTCTATTTGAATCAGGTCGTGTGGGTTTTTTCTCTCTCTCTCTCTCTTTCTCAAGTGTTGTGATATTTTCTACTAAATGAATTGTTTGTTCGATCAACTTCTGTTACTGTTTAATTAACCAAATGCAAGGTTTCTATGTTCTATCTACAAACTAGAGGCACTATAAACGTAAGAAATATTTGCATAGCAATCACATTAAACAAGTAGTAGTTCAGATTCATAAATAATCGCAAGATAATCGTACAGGAAGCACAAAATAGACTTGGTTCGATAGCTGCCTAATTGCACGGTATAGGTAATTTCAAACAGTTATGACCGGCTAACCGTTCTAACAATATTGCACAGAAGTCCCCCGAGGCATGACGAGTGCATGACGTGTCCTACGTAAACCCGTTGGCATAAACCGGAAACCGTCGGAATTGTTGCTGGTTGACCATCGCTTGGACTATTTTCTGCGATGCAATCCTCTGTTCCGTGGCCGGGAACAGAACCGGACCGGTTCGTGCCTGCCGTTTGCTCAATCCCGTCGGCGGTCCGAAGTAGGTGGAATACTCTGGCGGCGGTGGTCCTCCTCGAGCTTTAAACTTGTACACTTTCGGTGCGGTGAAATGTTTCTGTCCTGAAATGGCCGATGGTTTCAGAAGGTTTTTCTTGGGGCTGCTCGATTGACGAATGCCACTAAGTTTGGCCTTCTGGAGCGTAATTGGATGGGCCACTTGATTTTGGTACTGAGCGTACGGCTGGTAGAGTCCGTCCTGAGTGTAGTACGGACTAAGTTCTGCTTCTCCCAGATTTGAGAAATCTACCGATGGGGAAATTGGTTTCAACTTTGATAGGTCAGGAGCTTTAACTTCTTCGATTCGAATGGTTGGCTTAAAACTATCTTTCGAGAAATCGAACTCCTTGGAGAAGAAGGGTTCCTTTCCGCTACCGTACGAAGGACGGTAACCTTTGTGACCCGAATCGAAATTGACGTGTGGCTTCAGTTCCAACAGTGACGGAGTTGGTCTTTTCTTGTCACTGAGTTCGGCGATGTCGTCTTCATGCTGAGGCACATCCGAACTTAAAATGATGTGATCTTGATCTTTGCTGAAGTGGTTTATTTTTGACTGCGAATGGTGGTCATCGTACCGGAAGTGCTCATGTTCGTCGTGAACGGGATGCGCATTCGGTCCGTGAGTTTTCACTACCTGCGATAAATGAAACAGAATCTTACAATGAGTAGTAGCCCTCAAAGTGAGTGAAGATTTTTTCTTTTCCCTACCGCGTTGAATCCTGTTTTTGAATCAGCCGTGTAGTCGACTTCGCGAATCGAGCCATCCGGTTCCACGACACTGTAGTGTCCTTTGACTATGCCGTCGTCACGGGTTTCCCACTGTGACTTTACATCGCCACTGTGCAGATCTTTTACACCGTAGCTGAACGAGTATGAAGGATGTGCCTGTAAAAGTAATAAAAGAAATGTTATTTAAGTTGTAATTTTTAAAACTTTCAAAGGAACTAGACAAACTACACAACTAATTTAGTATTTCTAAATGGATGCGCCTTGTTAATAATTGAAGATTCCTCTAGCGTTCAATAGAGACATACTTCAGATGTCATCAGTCAATTATTTCATGACATTCGTTTCATTACCGTGTTAGCTATTGTGCTTTAAGTGCCGCTACTTTCGGAAAACTAGAAACAATGGAGATACAAAAATTTCGTATGCTGATAAAACACTGCTTTTCAACGATCCATCTGGTGGTGTTATGGTGCCTTTCTCCTTAACATTTCACGAGAAATCGATACAAGTTTCATATATAAGAGATACAAGACGGATCGAAATTTTTGACAGTCATCACCTTGTAATTTCGAATGAAATTCAGGAGTACCATTCATTTGAACCTCAGTTTTTCAAATTCGGTCAAGCCATCGCACAGTGGTTCGAATCAATAAAAACGTGGACATAAATCAGTAGCCAAACGGTTTTTCTAATGTATATAGTTGCTTTTAAGAAATTATTTACAAATATATACCGCGTAATTTGATTCTATCCCTAATTGCTCATGGCCTACTTTGACAAAAAATAAAATCATAACTTTTTTTTCCGAAGAGATAGAAATTTTTTTCTTCTACAAAGTTTTAGAACTATTGAAAATAATTTACTTTGTCAAATGTACCAAAAATCTAGGTCGCACCGTTTCGGATATACAAAGCGTTTCTATGGCAACCCCCTTAAAATCAGTTTTTTATTCATAGCTTGAGTTATTTTTTATGCATATTGAAAATAATAAAAAACCCATATTTTTGTTGAAGGTTTGTTGTTTCCTGGCAAAGTTATACAACATTTTCAACATTTTATCTTTTTTTAACCTATGATAAAACCTCACACCATAGCGAAATATGCAACTTTATGCAGCTGCTTTTTAAGAAATTTATAGGAAATATACCCAAAAATATAAGAAAAAAATCTAAGTGGAACTCGATGGAACTTTTTTTAGGCCTTCTCAAAGTTAGTTTTAGTTATTGAATTATGACAACCTCCTTAAAACTAGTTTTCTAATCATAACTTGTTTCAAGTTATTTTTTTGTACATACTTTACTTGGAATAATTGTAGAAAATATAAAATCCCATAATTTTGTAGAAGGTAATGCATAGGTTTATTCTTTTCTGGAAAAGTTATACATCATTTTACTTATTTTTACCAAAGGAACCTTGCATAGAAGGGAAATATGCAACCTAATGCAACAAACTTTTACAATACTTATAGGAAAATATTTTGTCCTAATCCAATTTATTTTCCATTGAGAATATCCTGAGTACTATTCGTCTGACACATTTTCACTATGGCCATGCTGCCCAAGTAGCAAACATTGTTCTAATATTGAATTTATTAACTCTTCTCGCAACGATTATGCGATTGTAAAAGCGCACTTTTCTTGTATGATGTGCAACAAGTTTCTTGTTTTTTATGTTTTACAACAGTAATGTTTGCTAAGTGGAGACCAGAATATTGAAACTGCTCAAATGATCTTGTCGTTCAGTCAGTTGAAAAACCGGATGTGGAACTTATTCCATTCAGGTTTTTGAGTTGGTTTCATAAGCAGTAATATGAATGATTTTTACATCCCTTACAAAAACGTGTTGAATCAATTGTCTAACATATCTAACAAAAATAACCGATATGAAGCAATTGTTAAACTTGCCGATTATAACAAGTTTCAATTGCTACTTGGGTGACACCATTAATGATTAAGAAACGGAGGGCGTCACGCGTCTGCTATTTCTGTAACTCACTTTTGCAGTGTGCGTAGAGATGGGTAGTTCGCTCCTGAGCTATTTCAGTGAATCGAATCTTTAAAGTGAGCTGATCCCAAGTAACAATTTTTGTTACGCTAGCTTGTTTGTGACTAGTTTGCAACCAGATATTTGAGTGATTGTTACTAATATCTAACCACTTGCATGACTCAAAAAGCGCAGTTTCTACTAGTTGTTAGGTCGGCTAAAAATAAGTTGTCGTTACGTTGTAATGTCATACTGAAAGAACTTATTTTTTCATAACTTGAAAATAACTTGTTTTCAATTAAACTAGTTGAAACTTAGTCACCATCGACATTATAAACATTGAATGAATACAGAACACTTTTCTATCATCAATAAAAAACAGAAGAGTACTTTAAATCACAAACTTGATACAAGGTACAAATTTCACAACGATTTTCAAACTGTCGAGCGGAATTAAATTTTACTTAACTGTTTTTTATGCGCCTTCAATCAATCTGTTTATAAAGATATAACAAAAAAACAGGAAAATAACACTATGTTCAGAATGCTCAAAATTATTCCAAGTAGAGTGATTTCTCATCATTTTTAAATCATATATCATAAGAATTATAATATTATCACAATCGATGTTCAATCCCTATATTATTTTCTTCGTGTTTATGACAGTGCATAGAACAAAAATGACTATTCTGCCTTTCACTATTTTCGGCAAAAAGTAGTTTTGAAACAAGTATTATCCTGGTTTTATTTATGTTTCATACACTTCTTAAGACTCCATATTGTGTTCGCCATATTCGAGCCAACAAAAGTTGTTTTGTTTGCATTTTCGTTATCATAACGTTGGGAAAACCTACCGATAACTATCTGAATCAATGAAGAAATTATATGTTATAATCTTATAATATCTAAGTTATTACTACATCAATTCACAGTAACGATTTATATATACGCTTACGTATTTATAATGATTTCGCAACGGAAAATGAACCTTTTTTCAACTAGTAGCTAAAAGCATAGTTGTGATTAAAGATATGTTAGAATCAAGTAACGATAACTTACAAATGATAGTTAGTTCAATGTTTACGTTATAAAGAAACACTGCTGTCACCTTGTTTTAACCAGTATAACATAAAAAACATGTTCGTGCTCTTGTTGGAACACAGTTGGGTTAAGTGGTATCAAAACTAGTTACGGGTTGCTACTATTGAAGTCAAATAAACTTATTTTCAACTAGTAGCTAGAAGCATTGTTGTGATTAAAGATATGTTTGGATTAAGTAACGATAGCTTGTAAATTATATTTAATTCAATATGACACAAAGATGTTATTATTGGAAACCTAAATAACTATTTCGTAACTAGTTATGTTATGATGAAACATTGCTGTCACCATGTTTTAACCAGTATAACATAAAAAACATATTCGTGCTCTTGTTGCAACATTGTTTGGACTTTGTCGTATCAGAACTAGTTGCGGATTGCTACTTGGGATAGCTCACAGCTCTTTTTAAAAGAATCGCTCACAAGTTCACCATACTGGTAAGCAGGGATGCCAGGTTCACAGATTAATCTGTGTTTCACAGATTTTGAACCTTTTGCATAGATTTAAAAAATGGCACAGATTTTCACTGATTTCTGAAAATGGTCACAGATTTACACAGATTTTGAAATCGATCACAGATGTTTGAAATTGATCTTAGTTTAGCACCAAAAATTACGGAGCGGTAGGAAATAGGGAGACCTTTTTTTGCTTGCTAAAATGATTCCAATCAGCTATTATGGAAACGGGGAAACGTGCACAGATTTTGCACAGACAGGTTTTTGGCTTGATCACAGATTTTTTAAAAAATGATCTGGCACCCCTGCTGGTAAGGTAAAAACAAGCTACGAGCTGAACGGATCTTCGGCTCTTGAAGAGCGAGTTATAAATGAGAAGAAATGTGTGCATGAGCTTTTGTTCGTTCTTCCAAATGGGCATCTATCCTTCTTTAACAGGTTGAATGAACAATCCGACTTCCGGATCCGAAAATATAGGGTAAAATGTGTTAAAAATTTTATATCATCACTGAAAAGGGCGAAAAACCGTAAAAAGTTTCCTAAATCGACCTCGAGTCTTCTCCAATTGATAGTTTTTATCAAACAAACCGATTTCGGTTATTCTTTTAAGAATCGAAGAAAATTGTTTTTAAGAATACCACAGTATTATATATAATAGTATGATTGACATGAGAAAGGCATAATTACAAAGGCATTTGGATTCAAACAGGTTTTTTAATATGTGTTGAATTTTTGATAATTTTTCGGATTTTCAATATTTAAAACTAATTTAAACTAATTTGAAAAGGCCAAAAAAATAGCATCGAGTTCCACTTAGACTTTTTCTAATATTGGTAATTGTCAAAAATTAACATAATAAAAATCAAAACAATTTTCTTGTGTTGGGCGTGCAAGCATGAGCTTGTTTATGGGCACGCTTTGTAGTAGATATTTAGGTAATAGAGGTAAATCGTAGATGAATCTGAAAAAACTGTTTTAAAAATAACGTGAATATTTCTCAAAAAATAACTGTTTTACATTATTTATATCTTCAGCAAAAATACTTCAAATGTTTTTTTCTTCAAAATGAGATAGAAAAATTTTTTTTTTGTGACATAAAATTTATTTTTACTCAAAATTGGTACTATCCCCTTAACCAAAATTAAGGTACCACTTTCAAAAAAGCGTAATATAATCTTGTAAAATTCCTTCGAAGACACGTTATCTCTTAAAAATCAGTGAAAGTCAGTACAGTTTTTTGACCGTCTTTTTCCAGTTTTGGATCACTGTGCATCGCTGAGAAAAGTGAGTTTGTTTAATTCAAGAGTTTGTGACAGCTAGTTCCGGTGCTTTCGGGACTGGCAGCCGGGGAGTGGCCATCAACTGACAAGACTTATCAATTGGAATTGATTTGAGCTTAGTTTTGAAAAAAAAATGTCCGTGTTTTTCACCACTGCTCTGTATAACTGCTCAGGGCCGGTGAAACATGTAAAACTCAGGTGGGTAATTTTCATACCGGGGGAAACGACCCACTATTTTAAAGTATACTAAAACCTCAATTTACGCGAACTTAATTTAAGCAAAATTAATTTACCCGACTTTTTACACGCGTTTTATTTGAAATAACGCGATTTTTTATTCAATTTACGCGATGATCGCGTAAAAAAAGGTTTTTGCATAATGATGGAAATTTCAATTTTAATAATTACAAAACAATCTAACATGCTTCAGGAAATTGAATATTAAAAAATGTACATTAATGAATTGTTTAATTTCAAAGAATCTAAATAAGAGCGTGGGCATCCAAGAGTTATCTGGAAAATAAATATTGTATCACTATTTTTACGTTTCGTCTTAATTCTCTTATTGTATATAATCGCATTTATATAACTATTAGTGCGGTATGTACTCGTAGTACTATTTACAGAAAATTGGCATACTGTGATAAGATCTGTAGAAGAACTTGCTCATTCAAAACCTCCTCGGAAAAGGCAACAAGGTCTATCAACGTAACCGATGACCCAGCCGAAAACTTCCTGGAGTTTAGGCCTTAAGATCTACCAGTGTAATAAAGTGCATGAACGAACTTATCATTCTCGGTCTGCTGCATGCTCGTATTGATCTTAAGATCTGTTTTCCCTGTAGTTCTTGGACGACTGGGAACCTACCTGGAACAGTTAAAAATAAACAAGTAAACAATGTGTAGCTCTAAAAAATGTATTAGCCGTCGTAGTTCTTGTTGTGACACAGTGTAGTTCCTAAGGACAGTACTCCAAGTAGTTCTTGGATCTTGGGACATCTCTTAAGCATTTCCATAGTCACAGAACATACTCAGAACGTCGTCAGGCGCTAAAGCATGAAATTATATTTATCCCTTAAAAGTGCAAGGTCGTTTTTTCCTTAATGTTTTGTTTCTATAAAACATTGCATGTAACGAAGGACTACCCAGCTAGTTTCAATACAAAGCCAGCAGGCTTTCGTGATCCGTTTTAACTTATTCGTGTCTGCGAATTTTCGAAATTATTTCTTTGAGAATTTTCCAGGTCATCCAGCATTTTCTCGAATACAAAGAAACAACCGATCTTCAATCAAATCCATGAACAGTCCAGCCGCTGATGTACATAACGCATTGATCAATAAGTCCCGGGACTGACCCAGAGATGACGTTTGTGATGTCGAACAAATCTTATTTTTCGAAAGTACCAACCTTCAGAGAACATGTGTCAAATTTTCACATCAATAGCATCACAAACACTGAGTATAAGACGTTACATATAAGCGGCGTTACTAATTCATTTATGAAAAATGGAAATAACGATAAAACATTGATGAAACCGTGTATTGATACAACAAAGCTTTTCAAAGCGAAAAAATTAGCGCAAACCCAGCTCTAGCTTGAGAAGTATTTCCCCCACTCGGATCCATTAAAAAATAAATTAAATTAAAATCATGTTTTGTATGAGTAATTTTATTAAATGCGAACGCACTCATTGAAACCCAGAAATCTTATGAAAACCGTGTACAGACGAAACTGTTTTATTTGCTAACCATGACAATGATTTTCGTTCCTAACTGAAGTTCCAATCACCAATTATCTGAAATATGCGAAGAAATATTTCCAAGCAGTTTGTGTGATGTTTGTGTTTGTGATATTGAAAATCAATTCAAAATGACATTAATGTTCAAAACCTGTTTGTACGGTATTATTTTCTGTGTTTTGAATTTGCACAGCGGTGTAGAAAACATAAACGTAGTCCTACGTCAAAAGACTTTGAGTGATTTTATTTATGTGAAAATATAGAAGCTGAGACGAGACAAGTATCTTAGTATCTTAGCTTTTACTTTATACCAAAGGAGTCGAGCTTAAACATCTGCCGGAAAAAGTCCGATAAAGCACTTCTACCATTTCCTATTAAGGAGTGTATCGATAAGTAGTTAGCAACATTCAAACAGTTATTACTTTGAAATGTCTTAATTTTTTGCAGCGTGTTTTGCGGTGACATGTTTGTTTACATGTCAATAACAGCTGCGCAATCGATTGGTTTCGGTACGGTTTATCGTTTCAATGATGAGTCGAATTGATCCAGAAACACGAAAGAAAATTCTGCACCTAAAAGTGGTTGAGTACATCAGGAAAAACCCATCGGCGCCGACGCGGGATTTGGCCAAGCAGTTCAACACCACCATCGGGATGATTCAACGGATCAAAGTTCGGAATTCCCTGAAAACATACAAGAAACAGAAGGTGCCGAAAAAGTCCCTGGTACAGCAAGTTCAGGCCAAAACAAGAGCGCGAAAACTGTATAACCGGATTCTACAGAATAAAGACGGATGCATCCTGATCGACGACGAAACCTACGCCAAGGAAGACTCTCGAGCGCTGCCCGGACCGCAATATTATACGAAATCGGTGTACCAGGACCTGGACGACGCTGACACCACGGTGGCGATGGAAAAGTTTGGGCAGAAGGTGTTGGTCTGGTAAGCAATTTGTACCGGTTGTTTGCGGTCGTCGATTTTCTTAACGAAGGGCACAATTAACGCCAAGGTGTACGAGGAAGAATGTTTGAAGAAGAGAATGCTGCCACTGTACAGAAAGCATACGGCTCCTCCTCTCTTCTGGCTGGATTTGGCTTCAGCCCACTACGCCAACTCCGTTCAATTCGTGGAAAAGGACATCAACCCACCGAACTGTCCGGATCTTCGGCCAATTGAAAGGTATTGGGCAATTGTCAAGCGGCACTTTCGGAAGGAAGGTACAGCGTCCCAAAACATGCAGGAGTTCAAAAAAACTGGACAGCAGCTACCAGGAAAGTCACAAAAGTAACTGTGCAAAATTTAATGAAGAATGTCAAGTCCAAAGTGCGAGCGTTTCACAGAAACTAGGATTTTCTTCAATATAATCAGTAAAATGCATAAAAATGACATAGCACTTCGGTGTAAATAAGTGCATTGTAAATAGCAATGACTTTACGTCTGCTTAGCGGATTATGTTGATCCGCGAGGTGGCATTAGCAGTCAACATAATCTGCTAATGCACTGATGAGCTGAATGCGAAACGTAAAATAATAAAAATGTAATTTTTCTACAATATATCGAAAACTGATGCCATAATATGTTTTTTTTTCGCCTTTTTATTCAATAATCAATGTTGCTAACTACTTTTCGATACACTCCTTAGATTCGTCAAAGCTACCAGAAGTTGTTACTTTCTACAGCACTCATCTTTTGCCGGTTCGGATAGTAAAGGGTAAAAGACCTTTATCGGTACTTTCCGGTATATCGGAGACTTGAGTGGTTTACATTGATGAGATGCTTAAGCTCGGCTGGGAGGGGAAAGTTAAGTTACTAAAAGATTTCTGCTTGCTCAAATGATCCTTGTCAAGTCTCATCTTAATAAAGGGTGATTTTTTAAGAGCTTGAGAACTTTTTTAAACAATAAAACGCATAAAATTTGCAAAATCTCATCGGTTCTTTATTTTAAACGTTAGATTGGTACATGACATTTACTTTTTGAAGATAATTTCATTTAAATGTTGACCGCGGCTGCGTCTTAGGTGGTCCATTCGGAAAATCCGCTTTTTTATCGACAAATTTTGTTCAGCGATGAGGCTCATTTCTGGTTGAATGGCTACGTAAATAAGCAAAATTGCCGCATTTGGAGTGAAGAGCAACCAGAAGCCGTTCAAGAACTGCCCATGCATCCCGAAAAATGCACTGTTTGGTGTGGTTTGTACGCTGGTGGAATCATTGGACCGTATTTTTTCAAAGATGCTGTTGGACGCAACGTTACAGTGAATGGCGATCGCTATCGTTCGATGCTAACAAACTTTTTGTTGCCAAAAATGGAAGAACTGAACTTGGTAGACATGTGGTTTCAACAAGATGGCGCTACATGCCACACAGCTCGCGATTCTATGGCCATTTTGAGGGAAAACTTCGGAGAACAATTCATCTCAAGAAATGGACCGGTAAGTTGGCCACCAAGATCATGCGATTTGACGCCTTTAGACTATTTTTTGTGGGGCTACGTCAAGTCTAAAGTCTACAGAAATAAGCCAGTAACTATTCCAGCTTTGGAAGACAACATTTCCGAAGAAATTCGGGCTATTCCGGCCGAAATGCTCGAAAAAGTTGCCCAAAATTGGACTTTCCGAATGGACCACCTAAGACGCAGCCGCGGTCAACATTTAAATGAAATTATCTTCAAAAAGTAAATGTCATGTACCAATCTAACGTTTAAAATAAAGAACCGATGAGATTTTGCAAATTTTATGCGTTTTATTGTTTAAAAAAGTTCTCAAGCTCTTAAAAAATCACCCTTTAAATATATTGTTAAAAAAATTCACATCCTTGCTCTACCTTGAGAACTAGCATTCTATAATTTGGAGTTTGTTTATCACTCCGAATTACAATAATAATACTAAAGTTACCGTTGTTTCTCGCTCGAAATTTGGGGTGGGTAATTACCCACCTTTGGAATTTTCGGGTGGTTAGTACTACCCACCGTACCCACCTCTGTCACCGGCCCTGTAACTGCTTGATATTTTTATCAGTTTCCTAATCCTGTAATTCCGGAATCGGAGGTCGGATCTGGATGAAACTCAGAAGACCAACTCATTTGAACCTAAGACGAAAGTTACATAAGACCATTCATTTGAACCTAAATCGATAGTTACGATAGCTGAATTTTATGAATTGATATACGAATTACTACCGCATTCACAATTTTCGCCAGATTCAGCTCCCAGTGACAGCTATCTTCACTCAGTTTAAAAGAGGCATGCTGAAAAAATATTTCCTTGAAATAATGAGGTCATCGATGGTATTGAAACGTTTTGGAGATTGGAGAGAAATCGTTATATAAAAGTGGTGTAGAAAAGATTGAACCGCGTCGGAACAATTGTATTGCTCTTCAAGGAGAACACATTGATGAATGAAATCAGAATTTGGAAAAAATGCTGTTTTCTTTGTTATACTGGGGACTTTCCACCCGAAGTGATAAATTGTGATAATTGAGCTGATACGTTCTGTTCAAATAACGGTTCCGGTTGAACCGATTTTGACGAACTTAGATTCAAATGAAAGGTCTCATGGTCCCAACGGAATTCCTGAATTTCATCCGGATCCGACTACCGGTTCCAGAGTTACAGGGTAAAGTGTGTTCAATATTCTACACCGTCACTTAAACCGGCGAAACAAAAACCGTAAAAAATGTTGTAAACTGGACTCAAAATCGTTATTCCCAATCTTAGGCTCAAGTGAAAGGTCTTATGGTCCTACCAAAAATTACTGCATGTTTTCGGGCACAACGAACATTTAAATCGTCATTTAGAGTGCGATGGCAAAATTGTATAAAATCTTCACAATTTGAATGAAAACTAGTAGAGTTTGTACGTCATGTTAGTTGGTGGCCGTACGAGCCACTTCGATTATACCGGTTCTTGGGTTCCGGTGCCGGAAGTGCATATAATAGTGAACCCGCTTCGTTTTCTTAAGGATAACCTTTGCGAGCAAAGCACTGTTTCGTTCTGTATGTTATACTAGTAAATGCACAAGCAACTCCTTGGTTTCTTTCAAAAATCGAAGAGAAAAATTTTGAATAGAATACCACAATATTATACATGAGAAAGGCATCATTACACCACTAGGTGGATTAAAACAGGTTTTTTTTGTATGATCTAGCATATTATTTTCAATTTGTATACAGATATATTAAATTATGTTCCCTTTGTTTGCTCTAAATGACAGTTTGTCATTTTTAACAAACTATTCCCTAGGGCTCCGGAGCCGAAAATCGAATCCGAAAATCAATAGCCACATGAAAGACCTTTCATTTGTGTTTGTGAAAATCGGTCAAGCCATCTCTAAGAAAAACGAGTGAGTTCAGTTTTGGAGTTTTTGACCATTATTTCCGGTACTTTCGGAACTAGGAACTGGAAACCGGTATTACCGAAGTCTGTTCGTTTAGTAAGTAACTAATATAGCCTACAAATTTAAACAGTTTTAAGCCAAATCTAGAATTTTTTCCTTCTTCACATCGTCGCTCTAAATGACAGTATGCAATGCCAAACGCATTTTACCCTATAGCTCCGGAAGTCGGATCCGGATGAAATTCAATTGCAACCTATGATACTATAAGAACTTTCATTTGAGCTTAAGTTTGTGAAAACCGGTGAAAACTGGCCTTTTGTATCAACTCTACACCGATATTTTAAATATGGGTAGTTCCTTACTAGTAAAGTCGGTAGAACAGTTGATTAAGACAATACAAATACAAATAGAACAAGCTCGCATGCGTGGCTTGACGCTTCTCGTGACACTCGCACTCTGACAGCGCACTAAATGTCAACGAGCGCGTGCGAGATAATTACATTCAATCAAAGTAAATCTGTCAGAACATCAAATTGTTTTGTTAAGCTACGTATGATGATTGCAGTCTGGCAACCTTCCTCTAACATGTTTCATGAGAAACTAAAGCATTAGCATTAGCTAAAGCTTATTTATAGATTCGAGTACCTTCACAGTTTACTTTTTTCTTTGAATGACCAATCAGATCGAAAAATTACGACAAAGTGATAGAGCAGATGATTGAGGATAACCCTACTTCTCTCCTGCGTAAAACAAGATTAAATTAACCAGATAAGGAATGCATGTAAACCTCAACACGATCAGGCGACGTTTACAAGAAGCCAAGCTGTAATATCGTTTTACCAGCTCAAAATTTTTTTGGAGCGCAATCCATAGCATGAGGATTGCGATTATTCAAAAACGGAATTAACTTATTGTTCCTGGGTTCCAATGAAGCTTGCCTGGTTGAAAAACAGTCCCGAATTCGTCCAAAGCAAAGCAAAGTCTTAGCATTACATTCCTTTTGTGGAATTTGACCATTCTGTTTCAACAGACTTTGAAGTCGGTTGTTAGCGTACAGAATCATTGCATGGCTAGTACTACGATCCTATTGGCAATAAGCATTCTACCAGGTCGGGACTCAAACATACGACAACTGGCTTGTAGGACCATCGCCAACCCGGGAGCTTCTAAATCCAGCTGAAGTGAATTTTTGAAGGTGATCTCAGAGGCTTTGAGAGTTTTTCATGTAAAATTTGAATTTGATCAATTTCTGACGCACCAAACGGAGGAAAACGGTTTCGCCTGTTCGGACCGACTCTACCAATTTTCCGACCCAAAAATGCTTATAGTAGATAGCGGTGTGAGCTAATAAATGCGTCAAAATGGACACAAATAGCCATCACATTTCCTTCAAATCAAGGAGCTGAATAATAACCTATGTTTAAAAATATTTCAGCAATAAAACGATACACTTGAACAGGAAACAGGTATTCGGAAGAAAACATACAGCTGGATTTAAATTCAACCTTTCCTCTAGTCGCAGCGGTGGGAGAGATTATCGTCACGGTCAAAACGGCGTGCAGTAAAATTACTTGAGCACCAGTTTAAGGAAAACAACCAAATCAGGTCGTTACTCTTGAATTTGACATTTAGTTGTTATCGCCTCGAGCAAGTTACTGGAAATTGCAATCCCATTAGCACCTTCGAAATACTTATCGAACAACTCGAAATATGAGTAGTAGAGAAGCTCATTTTTGTTAATAACTCAATTGTCCTATTTCATCTAAAATAAGTTATCGATGAAACAATTATACAAAGACTGATGAGTGTGAATTTTAAAATTAATATGCGTCATACTAAACTTATTCGGAAAAACTACAGATTATCATCAAATGAGTCACCCTACAGAATAGCATCTAAACCGCAATGTCAGAAGCAACCTGCGAACTTTGCTACAATGCTGACATGAACCGGATCTATGAGAAATCTAATAAAGTAAACATTTTATAAAAGTTGCGTTGCGATGGCCAACGGTGCCATAAATTTATTGAACTGCGAGCCGCAAGGCAATTGTGACAAGAATATTGCGAATTTAACGCCCATTGCTTACACGCCTACTTTTTTTTGTTTCTTCATTGCATTCGGTATGGCAGTGAATCATAGTGACCGCATGAATAGAATGTTTACCGTCAGAGACCTTCGCTGGGAAATATAAGACTGGTTCTGGGTGCGATATAACGTGTCGAACCAAATTGGTACTACGACTAGGAGTTTGAACGATATGATTCTAAGAACGGCTTTAGCACTTCAACAATAATCTCATCTCTGTGAATGTGACAATTGATTTTACGGAATGCGATGCGCTCTAGATTCGGAAAACGTTAGTCCGCCCCAAGCGGTGTTCTGGGCCAGCTTCGTTCCTATCGTAATTGCTGCCGACTTTGTTTAATGTCAGCTGAAAAAAAAATACACACACACCCGTGTTGCATTGTAACGTCAACGGTAGCGACGTTGAATCCGGGTGGTCAACAAGCACTAAAAGCCGTCCGTTGTTAACACTACTACTGATCGACTGACCCAGTGTCCAAGTTGTTTCATGTTAATAAGATGCAAAATAAAAACATTGTGTTTTTTTGCTCAAACCATGCTTCGATCATTAAAAATTATAATAAATTTCTTATTAGGCACATGGGTGTACTATGGTTTGTGCTACAGTTTGCGGTTCGAAAAGGAATGGAAATCGGAACCAACCTTCTCAGCCATAATGTAAAAATGAACTGGTAACAGCATCGGTAATTTTCTCACAAAATAAAGTATGACGGATAGGTCCGCTGCAAGTAAACATCAAAACAAATCATGTGATCAAGTCCATCCGACGTGAAAGAAAATAATAAAAGTTATTATAACTAGACGTGTTTCGACGGGTATGTACAATTTTCGTTATTCATGCCTTCTTGTTCTTCCGCAAAAACTGGCAATCGCACTTACTCATAAAAAAGTGATCACCACTTTTTTACAAGATCATGCGTTGCAACTATGTTGCGCTCTGCTCACGCAAATGAAAATTATTTTCTTTCCATTAAAGCTAATTGGGTGGTTTCGACTAGCTGTGCGGCAAACTTCTGTGCTGGGTACCAGCAAAACGGTTTATGATTAATGTGTGTCAATCAGTACGCTTTTGCCGACAATCAGAGCAGGCTGTATTAAGCGTTCTAGAAAAACATGTTTTCTCAGATCTTCGGTTACGTTGCGGTGAGGCCCTAGCAGCATAACCGTAGGTCGTTTTCCATTGAAAAACAGTGGGGTGAGTGATGGATTGCACTGGCTTAGAAATTTCGAACAGAAGAACAGAACTTCATAGGGGGGTTTCGTTACTACTTCTGTTCGAATCGACCCGCCTGTCTCACATACATTTGAACAGGTAAGCACAAGTAAGGATGAGAGATATGGTTGGAGGATATTGGCAGGAATGTGAAGAACACTCCATGATTTTGTGTGTGTGTGTGTGTGTTTTTATACTAAATACTACTACTTTTGTCTTTTTACCTTTTTTATATATATATAAAAAATAGGTATAGAATTCGCTCAAACTTTAGAAAAATTTTCCGAGGCCCGGAGGGCCGAATGACATATACCAATCGATTCAGCTCGACGAACTGAGCAAATGTCCGTGTGTGTGTATGTGTGTGTTGTCAACTAAGAGGTCGAGATCTCAGAGATGGCTGGACCGATTTTTATCAAACTAGTCGCAAATGAAAGGTCTCCCCGTCACCCAAAACGCTATTGAATGGTTTTAAGATCGGATGTTTACTTTTTAAGTTATACGAAGCTTTATGTCAAAATTTTCACTGTCACTGTTTTCTGTATCTGTCACAATTGACCTTGAAAACAGAATATGTTTTCAGAATTAGATTCGGCACGGTAATAGCTATCCATCAAGCAATAGATTGTTAAAATCCGTCCATTTTTAACGGAGATATCGAAATTTTTGTGTAAACGACTTTTCCCCCTATTCCAGTAGTAGAAGTTTTGAGCGCTATATGATAAAGAAATGTATGGGAACAACGGAAAACACGATTTTTATACTGTTACATACAATTGTTTCTAAGTACCAAAAAGACTGTGTACAGCATCATTTTTCATGACATTTAGCCTCGGACCGATTTTAGCACTGCTCGTTTTTGGCAACACAATTCGAACGATTAGAATATGACATATATAAACCAGATGATGGCGGAATTTTTTTAATTATATTGTTTTAAACTACTTACAGCACTAAATGCTGGAAGAACATAACATCCATATACCATTCGAATCAGTTCGTCGAGATCAGCAAATGCGTGTGTGACAAATAATTTCACTCAATTTTCTCGGAAAATTTCTTTTCTGCAAATTCAGATTCATACAAAAAGTCGTATGCCCCCAAACAAAGTTCCTGAATTATGTTTGGTTCCGACCTCTGGTTCTGGAACTACAGGATGATATGTGAAACGAAATCAAAATTGTGTAACTCATTTTTCACGTAGATGGCTGAACCGATCTAAGATTCAAATGAAAAGTTTCAAGATTCTATAAAACATCTTCCTTCTCAGTCAGATCCAACTTCCGGTTTCGGGGATAAAAATGTCTATTCCACATAAATTAATCAGGTTTATCGGGTTAGCATATTTGGATAGTCGATAACCAAATAAACTTTTTTCAGTTCTAGTGGTATTCAGTTTTCGATTCAGGAGGCACCCAAAAAATTCAATTTGCACTACGATTTCTCAAAGATGTCTACACTGATTTTCAAACATTTTGAAACAAATGTAAACTATACAGCTACTCAGGTGAATTTATCTGACTTCGGCCATACTAATTTTAGAATTCCGGTTCCAGTACCAAATCGTTTCTCAAAGTTCAATTGTTTTCTGAAAAAAATCCTATTAGAATTTCAGAAACAAAAATTCAAATTAAAATATACTCATAGTCCCATACAAAATTAATTAATTTTATCCAATTATGGCTTCCGATTCTCGAATTACATGATGATGAATTCTTAAAATTCAAACCGATATAGAAGATGACAATCCCGAAAAGCTTCAAAGTTGGACTCAAAACTGTTGTAATTTATTCGTCATATGGCCATACGAATCGGTTTGGGTTATGCTGTTTCCTGAATACCGGCTCTGGAAGTACCTTAAATTACCGTAAACTCTAAAGTGGAACTTTTTTCGACATATCAAGGCATGTTTAATCGATTATCACACTTTAAGATTCAAATTCGATCAGATTTGCAGTTTCGACATTACAGAGTAATGAGTGATTAAAATCTCAATTTGCCGTTTAAAATGATGATAATTAAAATAATGTCATGAGAACTAGAACACCTAAGAATATCTATGCAAAAAACACATGCGGACTGATAAAAAAAAGTATCATCTCACTGCTAGGTGGATTAAACACGTTTTTTATACTAAATATACTACTTTTGTCGAAGATTTTCGAAATTTTTCCATAACTGTAGCTTGTTATTTATAGTATGAGAATTATCTCTTCACAAGAGCCCAACTGCCGATAGGTCATAACTCCGGGCAGTTTGGTGGATTCGTCTCTTTCGGTACAACATGGACTCCATTCGCTTTATACCATTCCAACACATCTTTGGGGCGTAATGACAAGATACCAAATGATGCCAGAATAGTAAGAAAGCATCATGGCTGCGTAGAAATGATAACAATTGCTTCTCCAGGCATTCTCCGTGGTATATTTCCTTCTTTACTGTTCCGGTAGTGACTTACTCGACCATATCTGCGTATTGCCTGCCAAACCATATATTTTTTTGTGAGCTTGGCCGTTATCTTCATTCTCGAATGCTCCTCTATGCCGTTTCGTTGCATGGCAGTATGAAAAGACATTCCGGGAAGCTGTTTCAAAATTTCCAGCACATAAGCTTCATCGCCCATGATCACGCAATTTTGTCAAATTTTCGCGATACAACTTGCGAGCCCGGCTTTTAGCCGTCACGTTCTGTTTATCATTACGGTTCGGTACAGTTTTCAACTTGAACGACTTCATACCAGGCGGTACTTGGATGCACGAAAATGGAAGACATATTTATTGTTCTGGCCACAGTACGTATCGAAAGATCTGGTCTCTTCTGAAATATTTTCTTCACCAAGCCAAAACCAAACTTTTATGCAAGTTCTCTTACTGACAGATCCAGATTTTCATTGCGACCGCATACAATAGCTTTTCGCTTTTTCTGTTTTTTCGACGTCATCTTTTATCTAAAAGCTTCTGCACAAAAAATTGATTTTAGACAATAAACTGCGAAAAATTTCACGCGTTGGAGGTGGAGGAAGAGGGAATTTAGCAAAGTCTTGGCATTGCATTCCTTTTGTGGAATTTGACCTTTCTTTTTTAACAGATTTCGCAGCCGATTCTTAGCGTACAAAATCATTTCACGGCTATTACTTAGATCCTAGTGATAGTAAGAATCTTTTCAGGTAGGGGCTCGAACAGACGACAATTGTGGGGTATTTGGGGGTGTCCAAATTTTGTCGTGCAGAAGAAGAAAAAGGTTCAAGATCACAATTCTGAATGCCATATTTTAGTTCAACCCTTGTAAAATTGGAATAAGGGTCCAGAAAGTCCAGAAGAAGGTTAGAAGTTTCAATTTCTGAGGAAAATGTTTAGGTTCTTTTTTATCCCAAATCATTATCTTACGTTTTCCGTTGCGTAATAATCGAATTATGTGTTTCTCGTAGAAACTATATGAATATTCAAAAGTCACCTGTTGTGCAGTGTCCCGGCAGATTTTTGATAAGTCCGGCTTCTTCTAGGCCCGACATTGCCGGGTGAGGCTCTTTCTCCGGTCCCACGAAGGTGATATTCTGTTTTGGCAGGATCTGGCATAGTGCCATCACGCGAAATCGATGATGGAATGGTACAAAGTCAACGATGTTGTTTTTTTGCCGAAGGAGGTAAATCAATCGTACTCTCAAGAGCTTCATCCAATAGAACAAATTCTGGGCGATCATGAAGGACAAGCTTCGGAAAACAGGTAAGGTTTCCCAAAACGATAAGGGTATGAAGAAAAAGTGGATGAAAGATAAGGATTTGAAGAAAAAGCGGTTGAAAGATAGCGCAAGCGTTGCAAGAGTTTAGCCATTTGATGATAAATTTCATCTGTTGCATATTTTTCGAGCACACTCTATAAACAATATAAGAGAAGGTAGGGTAACGGTACCCACGCTCATCTCAGCTTCAGTAGTCAAATAAAAAACGAATACCATTATTTGGAGTAAGATCGGTTGTCTCTTTTGATAGATTGATTCTATGAGTAAGATGAAAATAGCTGCATTCGGTTTGAGTTTTCGCGTAGCTATAACAGCTATAACAGCTATAACAGCAGTGTTGCAATTTTCGAACTAGTTTTCCTGTGGTGTTGCTTCTTAGAGCCGAAGCAAAGACTTTGTATCTAATTTTATCACAATTCGTTGATTGAAATTCGGCAAAATAACATGGCGCCATAAATAAAGAGAAAACATCACATACAAATCACTTCTTTTTTTTATAAATTTCAGTCTAACTTGGCTAAATTTCGGAGGAAGTACGAAACAAATGATTAATAAGGTTAAGGAAACTATGTCAGCAATACAAATCAAATCGATTCCAGATAATTTCGAGCTTGTGTTAAGCGTTCGAAGAACATGTTACATGTTTTTAATCAAAATATAAAAACAATTTTTGATTTCTGCTAATCGTGTTACTGTCTTCTTGAAGGAGTATCATTTCAGTTCATGAAATATTACCTCATTCGTTTCGAAATAGGCTCACACATTTCATTAACATTGAAACACTTGACAACACCGATGTTTTGGATCTGTCAGTTGAAAAAAAAATTTAGGCAACCGCAAAGATATTGATTACGGTTAGTTTATTAGCTACGGGATAGGGATAGTATTAGATAACATGCGTGAGATCCATCGTTGGTCTCCTTCAGAAATCACCTTAGTATTCAAAAATGTTGAACAACTTGTAGAGATATCGCATGTAGCTAGGAGTGGGTGTTAACCTACTTCATACTGAAGGCTGTGTAGATTGATGTAGTTTAAATGATCGCGTGTTACTATTGTTAAACCAGACCCGACACTAGACATCCCACATTTCACTCCAATTAGCACTGTTCTACCTCTTTGCCTATGTAAATAACGAAGTTTGGTGTCAACGTCCAATTAAATACCTTGTAATGTCTATATTAATTTATTACGATCGCTATCGAATCATGTCGCGATCGAATAGCTTTGTACTGGTAATTCGTTCCACTACAGATTCCAATGAGTTTCAGCGTTTCTGTTGTGTTAATTTTTGACCGTGGTTTCACAGCTGCGGGTTTCGTTCCTTAGCTGCCAAGAGTCGAACACGAACAAAAAATAAACATAACCTAAGTCTTTCGGTGAGTTTTAATGGACTTCAGTAATCGACGCCTCCTTCGAGAGCAATTTTCCTCCGGTCTTGACATTGCAATTGGACCCGGCGAAGTGCGTGCATACACTTTAACCTCAATGCGTTTTTGATTTGCATGAGTGCTACTGCAGAAGTAGTCAACCGGATTTAAGAAAAAAAAATGCATTTCACAACTCAATCGGTTTGCTTCAATCTTTTAGAGGCTCATTATCATAAATCTCGAATTGAAATCATTTGTAGATAAATTTGCAACCGGGGACAGTTGGCCTGCTGATTGCGATCGGAGCAAGCTACGTTTTGATACGAAGTAAGTAGTGCTGGCGCCATTCGCAGTCAGTCGAATAAAATCAAGATCGCTGTTACTGTTACGCAATGTCGAATCCTAGCTTTATAGTGTTTACAACCGCCCGGGTTGACGGAGCAGTCTGGATTTTGGCATTGGCAATGTGATTGATAAATGGCGCTGTAAAAGTTTCAATAACATGTTTTTTTTCTCTAAAGGTTCGCTTTGCTATCGATATTTTTTGTAGTGAAATTAGCACTGATCATTAGCAGAGCTGCATGTGACTCTATCGTAAAAGCATGATTGCAGTTTGATCCAACCGGTTCGGTTTGCATCACGTGATCGACGGAGTTTCCTGTTTCTCTTTGTATATTCTCTGTTAAAAAATAGTCACTGCAAAAAACATGCCGATATCTAATCGTACCGTATGAAGGCACTTGAAATAAGATTATGCCATAAGAAGATAGATAATAATGGTTATAAATTACTATATTTGGAATTCCAACCATACCTTTTATTCAAATAGAGTGTAATATTCGGGCATAAATTACTGGAAGCATCGAGGCATCATACGATGAGGGAACGTGAATAGCTAGCCGAACCACTCGTAGGAGTTCCCTTCTAATTTGAATTTCATGCACTTTGACGGATTCAGGCATGTATAATGTGGTTGGTATTTTTTAGCTGGTTGTTTTTATTAGAAGAATTTCTTGAATGCCCGTGGAATCCGCGTTAGTACTTCTGCTTACGGGATCACCCATCTTATTGTCCTTTCTTCGGTAACAACAGTAACTTAGAGGTTACTTGATGGATGATTTGTGGACAATAGTAAGTCGGTGGTTGTGGTGCATTTCCTTGGTAAATTCCCTTTACTTAATTAATTTCCAACTTTTTTGTATCCTTTGGAATCATAATATTTCTCCGCAAACCTCCACGTTTATGTACAGGGTGTTCCATCTTTTATGTCGGTATGTAAACGCTGAATAACTTTCACATCTACCAACCGATCGACTGCATCAGATAAAAGATGGAGCACCCTGTATCTAATGTAAACCAAGTTTACTGGTGTTAGTAATTTGGGCATTTTATTTAGTATGTACGTAGATTTATTTCCAATGCTTGAACTTACGATGGGTAGTATTTATATCAATGGGCACAAGTTTAGTCAATTTTGACGTGACGTAGGTAAAGGCTATATGTAGCAATTGTCGTAGATCTTGTTTCGAGAAAAACAAACTTGGATTATATTTTGGAAAAATATTGATAATTAGATCTCGGGCTAACGATATCAAAATACGTTGTAAATGAAAGTTGTATAAGATATACGTATTACCATTGACGACAAATTTCATATTCAAAAAGCCATGTTTTGTGTTGGGGTCTTTTTCAGCTTCTTCAATTATTTCTTTTTTCTTAGGTCTTTTTCGTATTATTTCAAAAGGTGCGGAACAAATCGAGCACAACCTTTTCTGAGACCGAAATTTTCTATAAAAATACGATAAATCGACTCTGCAGATATCGATAATTCCGATTCCATATATTTAAGCGATGATTGCGGCTCTTTTTTAATGAATTCACGCACAATTTCTGCATAGAACACTAACAGAATCGTTAACACTTATGTAATGCAATCGTTGCTGAAAATGGAAGATTTATACTTATCAGCCTGTAATTCTGGAACCGGAATTTTGGTAGTGAAATTTAGTAGTGTTATATGAGGTTGTAAGACCATTCATTTGAATTTAAGTTTCTTAAAATTGGATGAGCGGTCTCTGAGAATATCGAATGCACTGTTTCAGTTCATTATGCTTATTTTACCCCGTAACTCCCGAACTAGAAGTCGAATCCAGATGAAATTCAGTAGCACGCTATGGGACTACAAGGCTTTTAATTTGAATCGAATTTAAAGAGAACCGGTTGAGCGATATCTGTGAAAATCGATTGAACTTTTACTACATTTTCCGGAAACTCGATCCGGGTAAAATTTCATATGTCGTTTTCGCTTAAGAAAACTAAGACTGACACAGGGTAGTTTCATCAAGGAAACACTTTGCATGAAACTGTGTTGATTTCGCACTTAGCAACGGTGGTTTGAGCAAATCTGATATAAAAACCGTGTTCGAAACTGACTCGATTTTCAGTTCAATAACGTTGGAACTTGGTTCAAAACTGGCTTCAAACAAACGGTTTGACAGCAGTTAGAGTGAAAACTGGGTTAGGTTTGGCATCAAGCGAAAATGACATTAGCAACCTATGCGATCAAGAGACATTTGCTCAGTTTGTCGAGCTAAGCCGAAAAATATATGACATTTGGCCCATCGGGCCACGAATAAAATGTCTGTTTTTACAGTGATTGCATAGCCTTTCTATACGTTTAACGCGCCGCCTACCTTGTTTTCGTTGCGCAGCTGGATTTTTTTAAATCGAGCAGACGGAAAATATCAATATAGTAGGGTAAGGGCTCCCTATTTCATCTTATTTGTAAAGACGTTACTTTAAAAACCTGATTTAGTCACTAAAACCACTATGATTTTTTCATATATCTGCTTAATTCGACTTGCTTCATATAGAGAATTGAATCACATTTCTTGTAAATTAAAATAATATTCAAAAAATCAGCTAAAAACACTTCTGATATGTGCACTACTTTGCTCCTAAGTTCATCTCAAAGGATTTTTATTCACCCTATGGTTGGTTCTTTATTCATCCTATTAGAGGCCCTTACACGATCATTAAAAGTGTCAATACTAAGTAATGTCACTTCTGCTCAAACGCTTATCATTACTGCATTACTGTACATCATTACTTTTTAGCATTACACGTTCATTATTAATGATGAGTATTTGTAACTACCACAGCACGGGGCTTGTAACCAGAATGACTTTCCCTCAGCAATAGTACATATTAGCAATATTTTTTATCTTCATTTAACTGAAAACAAATTTGATTTGCCATTGAAATGTTAAGGTAAATGAAACATTAATAATTTAAATCTACACTTTGTCATTTCTAGAATTTTTTTCACGTATAGTTCTAAAGAGAAATTTTACTTAATGGTTGTCAAATTTTCTCATCTAATATAACGATATTCAGCACTTCCACAAAAAAATAATAGGAAGAAATAATGTTGGTAATGATGGAAAATCCGGAATTCCATCATTACTCTTGTCATGTCTGAACTCGTAGACCTTACACGATCATTAAACGTGTCATTACTTTTTAGTATTGATACTTTTAATGATCGTGTAAGGGCCGCTATTAATTAGCAATGGCGACAGTAATCAAAGCAAAACATTGCACTATTACACGCTCAGGTTCAGAATATCAGAATTCATCATAAAAAGGGCCTAATGACATCTATGAGACAACACACGATATATTTCGAAACAGTTATGAATCATTTCGACGCCTTCAAATTTTTGGGTCGTTTTCGTTACCTTTCGTTTTAAGTTTAAAATATTACTGTAAAGTTAATTTGGTAAACTTAAAAAAAAAAAATGAATTGTTACTATTTACGCATTAGCCCTTCTAAAAACGAATGCAGAGCCAGGGGTGCCATTTATACCCATTGCCATTTATAGGGGTGCCATTATAGATTTATCTGTGTTGTACAGATTTTTGCGTTCGCATACTGATTTAAATCAGATTACAGATTTTATACAGATTTCCTAAATTTAATACAGATTTGTACAAGTTCATAAAAAGTGAGAAGTGAAAAATTTGACTTTTCTCTCTGAGTATCTATTAGTATTTGATTGCAGTGATTCTTTAAGTTTATTAATCAACGGACAAATCACATATCAAAATGGAAATCTTTTGTGCAGATATTAGACTTGTTATGCAATACATATTTTCTATGAAAATATCTGGCATCTCTGTGCACAGCCAATGAAACACACACACTTAACAGCGGAAACATATAGCGGAAGGAAAACAGTGCTACTAGATTTGCCACAATGATTATTTCATTAGTATTTAACACGCCATATCAAACACGATGAAAACAAAACGCAATGAAGTGAACTAAGTGAAAAACTTTCATCTCATATTTTTGAAGACTTTTATTGCTTGTCGGGTAATTTTTAAAGTTTTCAATCGTTAATTAAACAAGTGGCAAATGAACATTACTAATTATGAAGTCATCCAACATTCAATAGTAGTGTAATTGTGCGAAATAGTAATCATGTTTTGAAACGAATCGATTAGTAGATATTCAGCAACATGACGAATTGTAAATCTTGAGACGAAAATGTGTCCTAAATTGAGAAGTGAGTTTGTTTTAAATTAACGATCGCCGAAGAATTTAAAACCATTTCTTCCAATGGGAAAGTGTGGCAATAGCTTAAATAATCATTTCAAAACATTTCACAGTTTGGTTCAGGTACGTTGTAAGATATTATTCATGTTCAAAGTAATGACGTGAAGGGATGAGATGGAAATAGGAGCTCAGATGAAATAGGGAGTCGATACCCTAAGTGTGGATAGAGTGATAATGAAAACTTGTTTCGATTTTTGTTATAGTTTTCCTCTTCTTAATCCACTCAGAAAAAGTGTTTTATAATTGGATACGATCAAATATTCTGGATCTGAAAATAAGTGTCTGAGTAGCAAGAAGACGTCGAAAAGCCGTCAATTCCCCGGTTAATGTACAAGATAATTGCATGGCTAGTACAAAATTCTAACTAATGCTGAGGAGTCCTTCCAGGTTGAGACTCGAACAACTGATCTGACAAAAAATCTCAAACCTCTACCCTGAAAATTGCTGTTGGCCTCACAATTTTAATTACAATATTTTAATTCATCTTACTTGGAAAGCTTTTCTGTTATCTGTTTATGAAAATGAGGCGCCAGTTTCGTGAACTTGTTATCGTATGTTGAAAGCTCGACATAGTAGGATCAAAAGGATCGTAGCATCATTCATGCTCTGTATGGCTCTGTATGCCGGAAATCGGTAGAAAGAAAAGTTGAAACAGAATAGTTAAATTGATGCCATTTTGGTTCTACCTTTGGTGTAGGACTTTTCAAGGAAAAGAAAAACTATCTTTTATAGTCCAAACGTCGATGTCTGATACTAAGCTGCTCGGTCAGTTTTGAATGTTCTAAAGTTGACCAGACAACGACAATTTGACTTTTACAGACTTAATTTTCCTTGGAAAAAGTTTACACCGAAGACTGAAACGTCGGATAGTAAAAAACATTTCTTTCTATCGTAACACTGTGACAGCCACGATTTCTTGAGAAGTTACAACTGTTAGTAATAATAATCTGTACAGCAAATGCACTGCCGCCGCTGATAATTCATGGAAACGACGTCACGCCGATATGCAATTGCTTTCTACTGAGCCTCTTTTAGCGGACATGTAATATAAATCCGATGGATTTGAATTAATTTCAACAAATAGTGTAATTTCCTCCGGTTGTATCACACCTATCTGGGTTACGCACCTTCGGTTGTACACCTCTAAAAAAACACGCAAATACACGCCCAATACAGCAACGTCAAACGTTAAGGTGAATGAATGTATGAGGTGACTCCGGGAATTCAGATCAGGATGCGGAGCGAGGGATAGTCTCGTAACAATATTATATTACCATAGAAAATAAATGGCTGTCCGTAGGCCAAGTAGACGTTGCATTATATAAACCTGTACATTTGCTGTACAGTACGATTCGATGATTTGCACCGGAGAGTAGAAGTCCACCACAAAGTCATTGCACAACCGAAAGACCTGCAAATACTTACATATTCCGGCGCGTAGGCATACAGTGCATCCTTAATGGCTCTCGCCGCCGGTGGCCCCAGTGCCGACAGATATGCGAGAAACAGTGCCTGCAAGAAAAGCGCAAAACGAACAGAAATGTCATTGGTTAGTACATAATCAGAAGCCGGATGCGTATGTACGACTGTTTCAGGTGACAATTAGACGCAATTTTTCTAATCGAAATATGTAATTATCCCGCGAACTGGCTAATGTATGTGATTTTTCATAACGACTTGCTAATAACCGATTGAATAGCAGATTATGCCTGTTGAACTGTCGCAATGGTATGTTCTGTGCTCGGTCTAACGTCATAATTAGCAGCGAATAGGGCGCCAAAATGGCTTTTTTTTGCCAAGCCGCTCGACTCGGCTCGATCGATTTCAAATACCGAAAGTAAACAAGTACATAATCTAATTAATTGCGTTTGCGTACGGGTGATTTATTCCGACAAATCCGTGGGAAACCACGCCGAGTGGAAATTGATAAGTTTCTTAAGTTCTGTGACGGCGAAGTCGGGGAGTCCTGCAGAAGTTTGATGTATGATTTATTTGCGCTCGAATTCGCTACGATCCAATTAGGTTCCGAACTTACGCAGGCATGCTGGGCGATTGTGTTGCACAGTCCGCACCTTCGTGTGACCATTAATTTACTACACTGAAATTGTCACGTCAGATGTTAGTCTAGTGTAGTGTCCCTAACTGTCTGCCTGTCAGTGTGCCAATGCTGAGAATGCACTTTTGGCCTTCGAGCGTGTGCCGGCTGGGAGAAGGGGGGTCATCGAAGCCATTGACAGCTTTTGACAAACGTTGTAACAAACAACCGAAACGGTACGGATTGCGGTGGGAATGGCCATGGGCATAGTTGGGTCAGCGTCCGCCCAGCTGACAGGCTGGAGTCATTTGGAGGTGAGATAAGATTGACCGGCCGATTCTGCAACGCACTACTACTCCCACTTTAGTCATAAATGAAAGTACATTTTTATGAACTGGATCCCGTGCGGCACACACCACTGGACGGACTTGAACTAAGTGCCAAGCACATTAACTGCGGATTGCTGTGGATGCAGAACAGGCAGTTATATGCATTTATGACATGCCATAACCGTAATGCGTAACCGAATGGATGTATTCGGCGCTTTGAAAGAAATGTGTCTCGAACGAGTTTGAACGACTTACGGCGTTTCGAAAAGCATTGCAAAAATGATCGACTGAATTCGGATTTAGGAGTTTAAGATAAAACCAATTTAAGCTTACGCACGCAGATACATTTTGCGAGTTTAATGTTCACGCTTTGACGAAGGGCAGTATTTTTCAATGAGTATGAAGGCTATCAGATGCAAAGAGAAGTAAGTATAAACCAGTAATTCCCAAAGTGGTCCCTACATCCCTACCGGTGGGCACTAGCTCATTTTTAGTGGGCAGTAAATTGTCAGCTGGCAATAAGTCGTAAATAGTGGGCTTCGCCACTTAAAAAGAATCTTTCTGAGAAAGGCTCTGAGTAAATGTATTCATGACATGTTTATTTAAACATGCGGAAAATTTTTCAATATATCATTGTTAATTAAAATCCAAGATCAAGACAATTTAGTAGTTGAAAAAATAATGTGAATAATGAGTCTTCAATTCTTGTGAGATTTTTGAGAAAGAAATTGAAAGTAAGCAGATGAAAACTTAAGTGGTATTACGATCAATCATTGGTCAAATAAGAATAGTTAAATCCATACACAATATAGAAAAAGTATTCACTCATGCTTTTTTAAGAAATGCGACGAATATCTGATACTATCGGTTGACTTCTTCCATTATGTTTTGTACAGTCTTCGTAAGAGAACGCCAATTTGCCTTATACTGCATCTTACAACAGTCTTTTGCTTCTTATTGACTTTCCTCTTTTTTAGTTCAATGCACGATTGTACACGACATTGCTTGGATGGAGAAATTGGGGTTCCGCTTATAACAGATGGTCACTTTTTTCGACATTTTTGCGTCTTCCGGCTTTCGATTTTCTCCCAATCGGGACTTACTGACTTTCGACAAATAATCTCCTAATTGCTTTATTACATTAGTAACAGTTAATTTGACCACATTCATTCATTTCGATAACTTTACGAGCGAATAGTATGAATTTTAGTGATGTACAAGCAAAATTTTGACGACCATTTCCTCAATCGAAAAACAAATGTCAAAATCAAACAGTAGGCATGAGGCTCGTTGAGGTCGAATGCGACTTAGCGTACCTAAAAAATTGGTACTCTAATTTCAATAAATGAATTAAGATAGAAACTTTTGAATTTTGATTGCAAATTTTTGAAGTTTAACATAATAAGAGATGCCAGGATACAGATGCTGATCTCAGTTTTTTTTTATTTCAGCAGTTCATGCCCTAGATCTATTCTGGCTTATGAAACATGTTTGGAATAAATGGTACAGCGATTCTTTCTTTCAACGAAAAATTCAATGTAATTTTGGTTATCGAGCTGAGATATCGTTTTAATATTACTGAGTTTTTCTAATAATTCACAATCGCGTTCAGAGGTTGTATGGATATTGTGGTATCCAAAATGCATTGAAATGGACGACGGAACATAAAACTCCATCAAATTCCATCCATCTAAACATTTCAAGAAAATTCGATAATCAGTTATCAAACTTGAGTACGGGATAAATCAAATCCAGTATTCCATTATAAAGTACTCACAAGGTTTTCTCGCTGTCCAGAATTTCTTAACATCGCGAAATATTAGATTACGTGGGCTTTGTCCACTACTACAAATCGCTTCCCGAATCATGAAATTTAAAGGGAATTTTTCAACATAAACAAAATTTCTATTTAATGGAAACTGTTTGATCAAGTTTGATAACTGATTATCGAATTTTCTTGAAATGTTTAGGAAATAAATATGACTACTAATGAGTTATAACTTATAAAATTACAATTGTTCTACCGATTTTCTTAGTGTTTTCAATGTTTGTACTCAAATGTTCTTCAGCTTCAGCTTGATAGTTTTGTGATGTTTGCGATGTTGCGTTTTCATAATTTCCTTGAATTTTTCAAGTTCCACTGTATGTGATGGGTTCATATTTTTTGACACGAATTCGACTTCGTTGATCCGGTGTCACTCTGACACGTTCCGAGTGTAGTGGCAGGATGCTAGATCAGACCAGAAAGTTGATACTTTGGGCTTTCTTATAAAATGCTTCTTAAGGCACTCGCATGAACCGCACCATCGAATGTTCCAGAAGTGATGAAGAGAGTACACTGAGGTGTTTTTCTTACGCGGGGAAACTTCGGAAATGCGCGTAAAAAATCACTTAGCTTCGGAAATCCGTGTAAATGAAATTTTCGAGATCAAAAAAAAATTTGATGCCAAAAGTCTTAGAATTGCATGAAACGTCGAGATTTAGTGTCGTCCTGAATTTTTCTGGGACTTTTTTGAGATAACATTGAGAGCGCGTATAAATATTTTCGAAAAGTACACATACACATACACACACACATTTTCCGATCTCGTCGAACTGAGTCGAATGGTATATAACGCTAAGGCTCCGTTCATAAGTCGGTTGTTCCAGCAATTCTAACACCTTTCTATAGAGAAAGGCAAAACTGTTTTTTGGCATAAATCGACTTTGGGCTGGGACTGCGTAACTTTGGAAATCCGCATAGAAAAAATTCTCAGAATTAAAGATTATTTTTAAAACCAAATGTCTGGCAAATGTATAAAAAATGTCGAGATCTGGTGTAATCTAAAATAAAATTATTTTTGACGAAAATCGACTGGGAATTGGAAAAATTTTGAAATTTCCGAAATCGATTTTTTTTTATATCTTGGGAATGCATAAAACGTCGAGATCTGGTGTAATGTAATTTTTTATTTTAAAAAAATGCTAAGTGTCAGAGAGTTGGCCTGCAAAATTTTTCGGGATAACACCTGATCCCGACGTTTCATGCATATCTAAGACAAAACAAGAAAACCGAATAACTTTGAAAATTTACGTAAAAAACGCGTAACTTTCGAAATCCGAGTAACTTCCGAAATCCGCATAAATTGTGAAATCCGCGCAAAATCGGAAACCCACATAAAAAATCTGCGTAACTTCGGAAATCTCCGTGAACAAAAACGGCATAAAAAACCGCGTAAAATTTCATCACATCTGCAAATTTTTTTGTACACTTTGATTAACAAAAGTTTCGAACATTTCCCGGAGCATCGGACTAAGGTTTGGTTATGTACCTGCCCAAGATGTTGACGGAAGTCGACCTTGGCGAACTCTCTAGCGAAATCTTGAATTGATATGTTTGGACGGCTATTGAATTGTTGAACAACTTTTCTGGTTATTTTCCTGCCTTTAACGACCGCTCCTTTCCATCCTCAGGCGCTCCTGGAAGGTTTTCCCCGAGACACAGTCGTATCAATTGCTACATGAGACAGGCAATTGGAAATTTTGTCTAAAGTTTGAGCGAATTCTACACTTTTTTTCTTTATTTTTATAAAAAAGGTAGGAACGGCATGAAAGTAGGAACTCAGTGGATCTATTATTGACCAATTTTGCTACCGCCGAATTGCAAACGGCCTCTAGGTTGGTTCTCTCCGGAGAAGGATGATAGGCACCATCAATCTGCCAGTAGACCCGAGCTCTTATAACACACTTGTTGTATATCAAAGAGGTCGAAGACTGTTGTAAAATAAGATCCATTTTATAACGGTTTTTGATTCCAAGACATTGCTTTTATTTTTATAATAACTCGAATTATATTAGGTCCATAAAAATTTCTTGTATCGAACAATAAAACATAAGCAGAATTACTAAGAATCAAGAAGCCACGGTAGATTGTTGTGCTGTAAGATTCCAGCGCACATTTCCCTAGTTGTTGTTTAACATCCCACCTTGGGAAAGTGAAAGTATTTACCAGTTTTGTTACCATCATCGGCTTTGTATGAGTCATTTTATTCACGATATCGACCTGAGCTATCCAGTTCCGATAGCTTCCGCTTCAGCTAATCCTGTTCAGTATTCCCACGTAGAGTTCAGTTTCGAATAAGGCCTGTATAATGCAAATTAAATCGCACACGAGGCTTTTATCGTTGAACAAGTTTCTTTCGTCGATCAAGGGGATACGTAAGAGAAGGTCATTTAAATGCATTGCAATATTTTTCATTCATAGGTTGGTGTATTTTTTCACACGAATAATTTAGTTGTTTTATGACAGGGATGACAACGTGGTGTCGTTTACATTGATTACTTCATATCCTAGGGTAATAATTTACTACGTAGCCTGACCACAGGAGTGATCTGAAGTCATATCTTGTACTATTACGTTATTTTTCACATTCCGGTTTTGCAGTGACCTCAGCATTCGACGAAACTTACTTCCCCTGGAGAAACCTTTTCAGGTTTGGAAATAGATAATAGTCGCTGGGGGCCAGGTCTGGAAAATACGGGGGATGATGGACTAATCTGTACCTGTGAATTCCGTTTTGATAAATAAGCACCTTGAGATTGGAACATACGAAGTCAATAACTCAATAAGTCGTGTGTCGTGTGACTGACACACAAATGGCGCTATCATTATCAAATACATATGACGTTTATGATGTACCAACTTTCAAAAAGCTATGTGCGATATTTAATGACATTTCGATTAGTCTGAAAAAAGTAATAGCCATTAAAGTGAAGCTACTTTAGATGTCTTCAAAACAATGGATCGAAAAAAAATTGGTGGTTAAATTTATCAGTGCTAAAACCCGGGTTTACGGTTCAATGCATAGGGCGCTGGTCTTACAACCCAGTTGTCGAATGTTCGAGCCTCGGCCAAATTCCACAAAAGGAATGTAATGTCAAGACTTTGCTTTTTTACTTTAGAAAAAAATGCTATACAAGATCAGCAACGGTTTCAGTGGTGTTATCTGGGTTCTGATCCGTCGAGTAGAACCATTTGTTATTGGTTGCTGAGTTTAAATGCGGCCGTACAAACACGGATGGTGGAGAAAGTTTTGGTCGTCCAATCGAGGTGGTTACTCCAGAAAATATCTAAAATGTCCACAAATCAGTTATATCTAAACATTAACTAAAATTGCGTAAGATAGCTGAGCTATTTCATTTGCCGCCCCCTTTGGTAAAAGGTCCCAAGAATCACTCTGCTGCCCCCAATAAACGTTGCTTCCCCTTTCGTCTCCTTTCAAATATGTCACTGGAAGGCAGTGCGTTTAAAAATATGTACGAACTATTAGCTATGAGAAGACTCCTTCCAAAGTAGGTGTTGCGTTTACTTACAGTCTATCGAATCAATAAGGTATTTATGATTCGGGGCCATGTTCACCAGTAATAAATAAGATTTTTTGCTTAGATATGTGACAATGGACGAAACGTGGATCCATTGCTTCACTCCGGAGTCAAATCGTTTATTACCCGAGTGGACTGCAGTATGTGAACTACTGTCGATGCGTCCAAAGATACAACAGTCAGCTGGGAAAGTTATGGTTTAGTATTTTGGGAAGCTTGTGGTATAATCGTGACCGACCATATCCAACTATTTGAACAATCAATAACGAATACTACATAACGTTGTTAGATCGTATGAATGCAAAAAAAATCGACCTTGCATGTCGATTGCATGTTTACTGATTTGCCAAGACAATGAACCGATTCACACGTCGATGGGAACGATATTTAAATTGAACGAATTACACTTCGAATTGCTTCCTCATCTACCGTATAGTCTATATTTGGTCCTCAGTAGCTTTTCGCTGATCTTTAAAAAATTTGTCCACCGGTAAGAAATTCAACTAAAATGAAGAAGCAGTAGCTGAATGCAAAGTCTATTTTGAGTCAAAAGACAAATCCTTCTACAAGCACGGCATCGAGAAGTTAGAAAAAATGTCCACAAATCAGTTATATCTAAACATTAACTAAAATTGCGTAAGATAGCTGAGCTATTTCATTTGCCGCCCCCTTTGGTAAAAGGTCCCAAGAATCACTCTGCTGCCCCCAATAAACGTTGCTTCCCCTTTCGTCTCCTTTCAAATATGTCACTGGAAGGCAGTGCGTTTAAAAATATGTACGAACTATTAGCTATGAGAAGACTCCTTCCAAAGTAGGTGTTGCGTTTACTTACAGTCTATCGAATCAATAAGGTATTTATGATTCGGGGCCATGTTCACCAGTAATAAATAAGATTTTTTGCTTAGATATGTGACAATGGACGAAACGTGGATCCATTGCTTCACTCCGGAGTCAAATCGTTTATTACCCGAGTGGACTGCAGTATGTGAACTACTGTCGATGCGTCCAAAGATACAACAGTCAGCTGGGAAAGTTATGGTTTAGTATTTTGGGAAGCTTGTGGTATAATCGTGACCGACCATATCCAACTATTTGAACAATCAATAACGAATACTACATAACGTTGTTAGATCGTATGAATGCAAAAAAAATCGACCTTGCATGTCGATTGCATGTTTACTGATTTGCCAAGACAATGAACCGATTCACACGTCGATGGGAACGATATTTAAATTGAACGAATTACACTTCGAATTGCTTCCTCATCTACCGTATAGTCTATATTTGGTCCTCAGTAGCTTTTCGCTGATCTTTAAAAAATTTGTCCACCGGTAAGAAATTCAACTAAAATGAAGAAGCAGTAGCTGAATGCAAAGTCTATTTTGAGTCAAAAGACAAATCCTTCTACAAGCACGGCATCGAGAAGTTAGAAAAGCGTTGGAATGATTGTTCTGCTCGAACCCCTCTCCCCTCCCCAGATCCCTAACCCTTATCCCTATTTCGAGATAACACCCGATGAACAACACCGATAAAGACTGTCCCAGAAAGTATGGACGCAACCAAAAACCGCTACCATTTCGCAATGGTTCAGAATCTGTCAATTTTCATGGCTGCGTCCTATTGTTTACACTGTTCTCTAACCACTTGTGCAGTTGTTTATTCGTTTTCATAAGTTTGTTTCGAAATGCGTGGACTTTCAGCAGAACAACGTCGGAAAATTGTGTTTAAATGGTGCACAGAACGCAGACTGTCACTGAGAAAGATAGCAAAAATGGAAGGAGTAAGTGAAAAGGCCGTGCGAAATGCAATCAGGAAGTTCGGTGAGGATAACACCTTTGAGGATAAACCAGAAAACGGGTCGAAAAAAAGGTCCTGCTAACCCTCAGTTGGATAAACGTATACTGAAGGCGTTCGAGCAAAAGAAGGAAGTTTCAGTTCGGGATGTGGCCAAAAAAGTGGTCAAATGTTCTTCGTGCTAAAGAACGTTTCAATCATCGAACCTATAAGAAGCAGAAACAACCTAAACTTAGTCCGAAACAAGAAGTATCGATCAGGGCGAGGGTTCGAAAGCAGTACAATATGATTCTTGCTGGAGATTTGAACTGCATAATCATGGACGACGAAACCTACGTGAAACTTGATTACAAATCCTTCATTTACTTTTCGTTTGAGTGTTTGAACAGAATGATTTTACAAGGATAATTTTTTTAAATATTACCATTTAATTCTGTTACAAAGTGTTACACACTGAAGAAGAATATAAATTGTATTCGAAATACGTATATGTGATGTGACGTTCATTATACATGATTTATAGTGTTGTGAGATACATTGTGAATTTGTCTAGTGACGTGATATACTTGTAACAGAATTAAATAATAATAATAAAAAATTTATCCTTGTACAAATCCTCGCCGGGGCCACAATATTATACGGTGCGAGAAGGGCAAGTGTTAAACCAGTCCGAGACATCGATTGAAGTCGAAAAATTTGGTAAGAAAGCTATGGTCTGGCAAGCAATTTGTAGCTGCGGTAAGATTTCGAAACACTTCATCACCACTGCTTCAATGAACAGCGAAATATACATCAAGGAATATTTACAAAAACGACTTCTACTCATGATTCGAAGCCACAAGGATCCTGTTGTCTTCTGGCAAGTTCTTGCTTCTTGCCACTACTCGAAATCAACGGTAGAATGGTATACTACCAAAAATGTCACTTTCGTCCTAAAAGACATGAATCCACCAAATTGCCCATAACTTCGACCAATTGAAGAATTTTGGGCATTAACGAAGGCACATCTTAGGAAACATGTCTCGGCAGCCGAAACCATTCAACAATTCGAAAAAGATTGGAAAAAAGTGTCAAAACTTGTCGCCAAGAAGTCTGTACGGAACTTAATGAGAAACGTTCGCAAGAAGGTGCGCCAGCTGGTCTACAATGGCTAAGTAGCAAATGTTGAGAATAATATTCTGTTTTTGTTGTCTAATATGATCAGTATATCGAATAAAATTTGAATATCTAACACTTGTGAATTATTTTTTTTCTTTTCCTTCGCGTTTCGCCTTCGGCTCATCAGTGCTTGAAGCAGTTCAAATTGAACTGCCATCTCGTTCCTAGCAGTTCAACTTAAACCGCTAAGCAGACGCAAAGTTTGCACTATTTATGCAACCCTTAAATAATATAACACAGGTGTTTTATTATTTTTGACGTCTCAGGCGTAAACGAATGACGGCTTATTACTGGCCGACGCAGAATGTGAACATTTAGGGGCAGAGATGGCAGTTCAATTTGAACTGCTTTAAGCACTGATGAGTCGAAGGCGAAACGCGAAGAAAAGGAAACAAAATATGTGCTTTTTGCACAAACAAACAAAACCCCTAAATGTTCACTTGTGAATTATTTACAGCGAAATCAAAGTGCGTCCATACTTTCTGGGACAGTCTTTGGGTTAAAGCCGGATATAAATAAATGATATACAATACAATTGTTTTGCTCCTAATGGAGATCGCATTGATGAAGAAAATCGATTTTTGGCAAAAAAGTGTTTTTCTCAGTTAGTCAAAAGACCTTTTGAGTGGTGGGAATACGAAGGTTTTCCTTGCGAAACATGAATTGGAGACAAGCATTTAAGACGAATATGAGCAACCTGATTTGACTGATATACGTTGTAAGAGGTAGGACCAGTTTTCACAAGCTTAGATTCAATCAAATGAAAGGTCTCATGGTCCCATAGGTTGCTAATGAATTTTCCACGGATTGAATATCCGGTTCGGGAGTAACGAGGTTGAATTTGCAAAAAATGAAAAAAATGCACTCAATTTTCACAGAGACCGCTCAATCGATTTTTTTCAGCATAGATACAAATTAATTCGCAAACTCAGATTTAAATCAAAAGTATTGCAATTCCATTAGTTGAAGTAGAATTTTATCCAGATCTGGTTTGCGGTTCCGGAAATACTGGATAGGGTGTATGAAATTGTAACCTGTCAAAAGTTCTAAATTTTGCTCAAACTTGTTTCAATTTATAGGTTATGTTGGTTGCTGACCAAACAGGCCGATTTCAACTATTCCGGTTCCAAGCTCCCGGAAGTACCAGAATTAGCGGTCAAAAACTCAAAAACGGAACTCTCATTATTTTCTCAGGACAGCTGAGTCGATTTGCACAAACTTAGTCTAAAATAAAAGAGTCTACGTCTATAGCAATAGACTGCTTTTGACTTTTGTTCGGATCTGATTTCCGAGGCCGGAACAACAGGGTGAGATGTGTTTAAATTATTAAACCGTCATTTAGAGCGAAAGTGCAAAAAACGAAGAATTCCTATTATTTTGAGTCAAAACTGTTTAAAAATTGAATAGGTTATGCTAATGTATGCACAAAAAAAACTGTTTTTTCTTATTCAATATACAAAGAGAATTGCAATTGAATCAATTGAAGAATCCCTTTGTAATGAAAATACAAAAAACGTTTTTTTTTTACGAGAAAGGCATCATGGCACTACTAGGTGGATTAAAACAAATGTTATGAAATTGAAATAATGTGATGGGAAAAACATTTTCGCTTGAAACATGAAATCGGAGTTATAACATGTTTTAACTAATAATGTGAACAGAGTATAAAAGAATCTAAACAAATCGAAGAAAATACATATAAAAGTACTTCCGTCATTTAAAAAAAAATAGTCTTGAGTCGAAATGGTCTCTCCTTCCGTATAAAACAAATAATTTGCCATACGGCATTTCATCGTTTCTAAATATAGTGCTATTTAGCGACATAATAGGAACAAAATGATGTTAGGTCACCCAAACGGTACCCACCAACAAACTGCATCGCAATTAGAAGCCACTCGACATTGGAAACTGCATTTGAATTCATGCCGCCCGTGAGCCACACAAACCTAGTTCCTACGTTCCCAGAAAATCGTTCGAGTGTGCACTTTCGTATTCCTTCCCCATGTGTTGCTATAATTACATGTAAATGTAATTGATTATCTAATATTTTTGAACTGATATTTTTCTTTTTGTTCAGTGCGATTTTGCACTACAGAAGCCGTGCCGGTGATTGGCCGTTTGATATCACGTCTTTAGATCGATCGCTTCTTACAGTGACTAACTATCCGGCAATCGATTGCTCGGGGCCTTACCAGTTGATTCCGGTGACGACGCCGATGCTGTAACAGCAGTTTACGTTGTTTCAAAATTGGGTTAAATGCGAAACAATCGGAAATGATTGGTGACCAACAAAACGGTTTATACATATTGTTATTCCAGTTGCATTTTTCGTATTTGTCACTAACCCCGTTTTCTTCCGTTGATGTTGGGTGTGAGTACCGGTTTTTCGCTAAAAATATCACCCGACTGAATGACGCGTGCTTTGCACTTATCACTGCTTTCGTTAGGTATCAGAGCAAGCAAACGGACACCTCGCGGTAAGTGAGTCATCACAACTTATGGTGCGTCGGTTGCCGCGTCCCATCGAACGGCATTAGACATGGCTGTCTAACGAACACGCACTGGAGTCCATTCCTAAGAACGATTCGTTCAGCTGTCACTAATAGTAATTAATTGAAATGTTGAATAGGTGTGATGGATGCCGAAGGGTGTTGGAGAGTCTCGTGTGACAAGCGGTAGTGTCTGTTTTATCGGGTGTGAAGTGCTATCGAATGGGAACTTACTTAATCCCTGTTGAGAACTGGGAATTGAGATTTTAGCGTCATGTTCAAATATGTATATCAGTTCCACTGCAACTATCGGGCTGATCGGACGCAAGTTCGTGTTTCTCCAGTGGTGCGGTAAATTGTTTTATTCCGCTTTCAAGGTCATTTCGTATTCTATTGTCTGAATCAGTGCGGTAGAGTGATAGTTCGAATTAATCCGTCTTCAAGGTCAATTGTGAGTTGTGTAAAGAAGCACTGTGTGGTACCGTTAGCCAGCGCCCATCTGGGCGCTGCTGCTATATTGTTAACAAATACATTGGACAGTGTATAGTGAAAAAACGTATAAGATTCCATTGTACAGTGCAGAAAGAGACTGCAAAAAAGTGCTTTTTCCTCTAGGAGGTTTTTTGCACTTTATTGATCAGGAATATCCACCGATTGCCTAGGACCGGGCCTTGTCTGCCGTTCACCCTTTGAGAGCTAAAGCTAAGTATTTTTGCCTTTTTCTTTTTTCCCCCTGTTCTTCAATACCACTACATTTGTCCTCCAATATTTACCCGCACGGACACATTTCCGTGCCATGACAGAAGGCACAGAATTGCCTGACCTCCCTCCAGATGACAAAATGGAATCATCTTATAGCCAAATATCTCGTGTAAAAAATTATCCCGATGGATTTGCACTCCCGGCCGGACCGTATGCGGTTTACATCCGGACCAAAGCCAACGGTAAAAAATTGAATCTTCTAAGACTTTCTGAAGACCTGTCCTCGCGATACAATACCGTACAAAAAATTGAAAAAGTACGCCCGGACAAGCTTAGGGTCTTGTTAGCCAGTGCAAAACAGGCTAATGAGATCGTTCAAAATGAGAATTTCACGCGGGAGTATCGTGTATACGTACCAGCTCGCGAAGTCGAGATAGACGGCGTGATCACCGATCCGAGTCTGACTTGCGAGGACGTTCTTAAGCATGGGGCAGGCGGTTTTAAAAACCCCTTACTCAAGAACGTTAAGATACTGGACTGCAAGCAATTGTGTTCAGTATCGACCGCTGAGGATGGCACTAAGTCCTATATCCCATCAGACTCGTATCGGGTGACTTTCGTTGGCTCGGCTTTGCCTAACTACGTCCTCCTGGACCGAATTCGTTTACCTGTTCGCCTTTTTGTGCCGCGGGTCATGAACTGCACTAATTGCAAACAATTGGGACATACAGCATCCCATTGTTGCAATAAATCCCGGTGTATAAAGTGTGGAGGGAGTCATGCGGATAACTCCTGCAGTGGAGACAATGAAAAGTGTCTCTACTGTAAGGAGGGGCCGCATGACCTCTCTGATTGTCCCGCGTACAAATTGCGCCAGGATAAGATGAGGCGTTCACTTAAGCAACATTCAAAGCGTTCTTTTGCTGAAATGTTGAAGAGTGCTACGCCTCCAGTAAACCTGTACGCTTGTTTGGCAACTGACGAGAGCGAATATGATGACCCCCTCGAAGGTACATCTTCGGCTGTCCCTCTTAGCTCATCATACAGAAAGAGAAGAAATAAATCTTTTCAAAAGCTCCCTAGTAAGGGTTCGAAGATGTCCTCTAATGGGTCTCGAAAAATTACAACAACTGGTAGTGATGGCAAAAAACCAGAGAGAAAAGCTCCAGGCCTTGGAAAATTAAATTCCGAGCAAGCATTTCCATCACTTCCTGGGACTTCAAAACCCCCGAAAGTCCCTAAAGATCAGTCAGAAAATTTACCAAATACTGGGTTTGTTAAATTCTCTGATATTGTGGACTGGATCATGTCTACTTTCAATATTTCTGAACCTCTTAAAAGCCTGATAATGGCTTTTATTCCTACAGTTAAAACATTCTTGAAGCAGTTGACTGCAAAATGGCCCCTTCTTTCAGCGATCGTATCCTTCGATGGCTAAGACACCCACCGAGGTCACGGATACAATCACTGTTATACAGTGGAATTGTAGAAGTATCATCCCAAAAATAGATCCTTTCAAATTTCTAGTAAATAATCTGAAATGTGACGCATTTGCATTGTGCGAAACTTGGCTAACTTCTGAAATACCCTTAAACCTCCACGATTTTAACATTATTCGTCTGGATCGAGATGATTCCTATGGAGGAGTACTTTTGGGGATCAAAAAGTGCTATTCTTTCTATCGCATTAACCTCCCCTCGATACCAGGTATTGAAGTTGTCGCATGTCATGTCACAATTAAAGGCAAGGACCTTTGTATTGCTTCCATCTATATTCCCCCTAGAGCCTCAGTTGGGTACCACTGGCTCAGCAGTATCATGCAACTTCTTCCCGCACCGACGTTAGTTCTAGGAGACTTTAACTCTCACGGTACGGGATGGGGTTGTCTTCATGATGATAACAGATCAGCTATGATCCATGATATTTGCGACAACTTCAATATGACAATCTTGAATACGGGAGAAATGACACGAATTCCTGCACCACCAGCAAGACCAAGTGCGCTAGACTTATCCCTTTGCTCGACATCGCTACGGTTGGATTGCACGTGGAAGGTAATCCCTGATCCCCACGGTAGCGATCATCTGCCTATCGTAATTTCAATCGCCACCGGATTAAGACCATCGGAAACAATCAATGTTTCGTATGACCTCACACGAAACATTGATTGGAAATGCTACGCAAATTTGATATCTGAGAATCTAGAAACAACACAAGAACTTCCTCCGGAGGAAGAGTACACGTTTTTGGCTGGCTTGATTCTCGACACCGCGACTCAAGCTCAGACGAAACGTGTACCCGTCGCGAAAACTAACATCCGTCCCCCCAACCCGTGGTGGGACAAAGAGTGCTCAGAATTAAACGCGGAGAGAACTTCATCATTTGTCGAGTTTAGGAAAAACGGAACACCTGATAATTTTAGAAACTACGCGGCATTAGACGCTAAAATGAAAAGCTTGATTAAAGCGAAGAAAAGCGGTTATTGGCGTCGATTCGTAGACGGATTATCGAGAGAAACATCAATGAGCACTCTTTGGAACACAGCCCGACGAATGCGCAACAAAAACACCACAAACGAAAGCGAGGAATATTCTAACCGCTGGATATTCGATTTCGCTAAAAAAGTATGTCCTGACTCTGTTCCGGAACAGACAATCATGCGCGTCGCTTCATCAAACAGAAACGAAACACCTTTTTCGATGGTCGAGTTCTCACTTGCGCTTTTATCGTGTAACAATAAATCTCCGGGGTTAGACAAAATCAAATTCAACTTGTTGAAAAATTTGCCTGACTCTGCCAAAAGGCGCTTATTGAATTTGTTCAATAGGCTTCTTGAGGATAATATTGTCCCACATGACTGGAGACAAGTAAGAGTTATTGCCATTCAAAAACCAGGGAAACCAGCCTCCGATCACAATTCGTATCGGCCGATTGCTATGCTTTCCTGTATCCGGAAATTGTTCGAAAAAATGATTCTGTTTCGTCTAGACAATTGGGTCGAGACTAATGGCTTACTTTCAGATACACAATTCGGCTTCCGCAGGGGCAAAGGAACGAACGATTGTCTTGCGTTGCTCTCAACCGAAATTCAAATGGCATTTGCTCGTAAAGAACAAATGGCGTCAGTTTTCCTAGACATCAAGGGGGCTTTTGATTCAGTTTCCATAAACATCCTATCTGAGAAGTTGCATCAGCATGGTCTTTCACCAATTTTGAATAACTTTTTGTATAATCTGTTGTCCGAGAAATACATGTATTTCGCGCATGGTGATTTGTCGACAATACGATTCAGTTACATGGGTCTTCCTCAGGGCTCTTGCTTAAGCCCCCTTTTATACAACTTTTACGTGAACAACATTGATGAATGTATCAACACATCTTGCACGCTAAGACAACTTGCCGACGACAGCGTTGTGTCTATTATAGGACCCAAAGCTGCCGATCTCCAAGGACCATTGCAAGATACCCTCGACAACTTGTCGACATGGGCTCTTCAAATGGGTATCGAGTTCTCCACGGAGAAAACTGAGCTGGTTGTATTTTCAAGGAAGCGAGAACCAGCACAATTACAGCTTCAACTAGGGGGTGAAACCATAGCTCAGGTCTTCACATTTAAATATCTCGGGGTCTGGTTCGACTCCAAAGGCACCTGGGGATGTCACATTAGGTATCTGAAACAAAAATGCCAACAGAGAATCAATTTTCTTCGTACAATAACCGGATCATGGTGGGGTGCCCACCCAGGAGACCTGATCAGGTTATACCAAACAACGATATTGTCCGTGATGGAATACGGATGCTTTTGCTTCCGATCCGCGGCGAACACTCATTTCATCAAGCTGGAAAGAATTCAGTATCGTTGTTTGCGTATTGCCTTAGGTTGCATGCAGTCGACTCATACGATGAGTCCCGAAGTGCTCGCGGGCGTCTTACCGTTGAAAAACCGATTCTGGGATCTCTCATATCGATTGCTAATCCGATGCGACATCTTGAGTCCGATGGTGATTGAAAACTTCGAAAGGCTTGTCGAGCTCAATTCTCAGACCCGTTTTATGTCCTTGTATTTTGATTACATGCTTCAGAATATTAATCCTTCTTCGTTTGTTTCCAATCGTGCTCATTTCTTGGATACTTCTGATTCTACTGTGTTTTTCGACACATCCATGAGAGAAGAAATTCGTGGAATCCCGGATCACGTGCGCCCTCAAGTGGCCCCAAATATTTTTTATAATAAATTTAGAACAGTCAACTGTGAAAAGGTGTTTTACACTGACGGTTCAAACATCAACAGGTCCACAGGCTTCGGCATCTTCAATCAAAACATCACCGCTTCTCACAAACTCAATGATCCGGCTTCAGTTTACGTCGCAGAATTAGCTGCTATTCAGTACACCCTTGAGATCATTGAAACCTTGCCCAAAGACCATTACTACATTGTCACGGACAGTCTAAGCTCAATAGAAGCTCTCCGGGCAATGAAGCCAGGAAAGTATCCCCCATATTTCCTGGGGAAAATACGGGAACACTTGCGAACTTTATCTGAACGGTCTTATTTAATATCGTTAGTCTGGGTCCCTTCGCATTGTTCCATTCCAGGCAATGAAAAGGCAGACTCATTGGCTAAGGTGGGCGCATTAGAAGGTGATATTTATGAAAGACCAATCTGCTTCAATGAATTTTTCAGTATCTCTCGTCAGAAAACTCTCGAAAGTTGGCAAACTTCATGGAGCAATGGCGAACTGGGACGATGGCTACATTCCATTATCCCTAGGGTATCGACGAAACCTTGGTTCAGGGGGATGAACGTGAGTCGCGATTTCATTCGTGTTATGTCGCGGCTCATGTCAAATCACTACACTTTCAACGCACATCTCCGGCGTGTTGGGCTTGCGGAGAGCGGTCTCTGCACCTGTGGCGACGGTTATCAGGACATCGAGCATGTCGTGTGGTCGTGCGTAGAGTATCGTGACGCCAGGTCGAAGCTACTGGAATCCCTTAGGGCCCGAGGTAGACCGCCTGAGGTTCCGGTTCGGGATGTGTTGGCGAGTCGGGATAGTTTATATATGCTTCTCATATACCAGTACCTTAAACACATTGATATACAAGTGTAATGTGTTATCCCTCGCTCAGAAAGTATAAACTCCACCTACAGCTTCGACACTAACATCCGCCCGATTCTCTCGATCCCCGTCCCTGTCCACCATCTTCATTGGAACTAACAAGATCTTTTTTTGTCACTAACTTTTTCGTTACCCCTTCCCTGTCTCTTCACCATCTCGATGGCAACTAATTAGATCTTTATCGTTTTCAAACATTTTGTTCCCACATCCCCTTTTTACCCCGTTTCCACAATATTTACTTTTTTTTTTCATTCTCTTCCGTAACATCACCATCATCGTCCACGGAAGGCCGCCCCAGTCGAAAACCAGCACGCGGGCCACCCGCCGGGCCTTCGTAGCCTGGGGGTGTTTCCCGCGGACCCACACGGACCGAATGATGCGGCCAACATGGATCTTCGCCAACGGCATATGGAAGACCCTCATGCAATATTCAATTCACCGGCCACTACCGATCGCTTCTCGAGAATCCGCTACCGCTACATTACATAATGATACTATTCTAGTTTTAAGTTAGTCGTAATTAAGATTAGTAAATACCCTTGGCATCTTAGAGCTTAAGCAGTGTGCCTTAAAATTATATTATAATATTGAATAAAAAAAATATGTATATGCGGGGAAAGTGCATCTTCGAACGTAATGCTTGAAAACATTTGCCATAAAGTCGTTATAATATTTCTACGGCACAAGCTTTGGTTCAGTGCTCTGGGATCTTGTGTCTTACGTTTCCATGATCGAAATATAATTGTTTAGTTCTTAAAATGGAATTGTATGTGTGATGAACTGTTGAAAACGTTTAATTGATTCGTGTTCACACTTCATCCGATACAATCGAAAATCGCTTACGGTCGAGACGACAAAAAGAAAGGCAATACAGTACTATGAGCCATTCTAACGAAAAGAATGGATGCATCTAAAGACTGTCCCAGAAAGTATGGACGCAACCTAAAACCGCTGCCATTTCGCAATGATTCAGAATCTGTCAATGTTTATGGCTGCGTCCTGTTGTTTACACTTTTCTCTAACCACTTGTGCAGTTGTTTATTCGTTTTCATTAGTTTGTTTCGAAATGCGTGGACTTTCAGCAGAACAAACGCAGGTCTGTCACTGCAGAACGCGGTCTGTCACAGTAGAACGCGGTCTGTCACTGAGAAAGATAGCAAAAATGGAAGGAGTAAGTAAAAAAGCCGTGCGAAATGCAATCAGGAAGTTCGGTGAGGATAACACCTTTGAGGATAAACCGAAAACGGGTCGAAAAAAGGTGCTGCTAACCCTCAGTTGGATAAACGTATACTGAAGGCGTTCGAGCAAAAGAAGGAGGATTCAGTTCGGGATGTGGCAAAAAATGGGCACTTCGAAGTCAAATGTTCTTCGTGCTAAAGAACGTTTGAATCTTTGAACCTAAAGGAAGCAGGAACAACCAAAACGTAGTCCGAAACAAGAAGCATCGATCAGGCCGAGGGTTCGAAAGTTGTACAATATGATTCTTGCTGGAAATTTGAACTGCATAATCATGAACGACGAAACCTACGTGAAACTCGATTACAAATCCTGGCCGGGACCACAATATTATACGATGCGAGAAGGGCAAGTGTTAAACCAGTCCGAGACATCGATTGAAGTCGAAAAATTTGGTAAGAAAGCTTGGTCTGGCAAGCAATTTGTAGCTGCGGTAAGATTTCGAAACACTTCATCACCACTGCTTTAATGAACAGCGAAATATACATCAAGGAATGTTTACAAAAACGACTTCTACCCATGATTCGAAGCCACATGGATCCTGTTGTCTTCTGGGCAGATCTTGCTTCTTGTCACTACTCGAAATCAATGGTAGAATGGTATACTACCACAAAAGGTCACTTTCGTCCCAAAAGACATGATTCCACCAAATTGTCCACAACTTCGACCAATTGAGGAATTTTGGGCATTAACGAAGACACATCTTAGGAAACATGTCTCGGCAGCCGAAACCATTTAACAGTTCGAAAAAAGATTGGAACAAAGTGTCTAAACTGGTCGCCAAGAAGTCTGTACGGAATTTAATGAGGAACGTTTGCAAGAAGGTGCGCCAGCTAGTCTACAATGGCTAAGTAGCAAATGTTGAGAATAATATTCTGTTGTTGTAGTCTAATATTATTAGTATATATCGAATAAAATTTGAATATATGAACACTTGTGAATTATTTACAGCGAAATCAAAGTGCGTCCATACTTTCTGGTACAGTCTTTAGACGTAAAAGTTGTTTATGGAATATAATTCAACAAAGTTTGTAACTCAGCGAATCTAATGTTTAGAAATGAACGAGATGCAAATGCATTCCCTGTGTACGTTGTAGACGGTGCTGTAGAAAAGCGTGTACATGACTTTCCTCACAGGTCAGGGAAGTGCGGTATCCGGAATAGCGTGCGAGTCTTGCGTAAGGTGATTCTATCTTACTTGATTGTTGGACAGGGCGGGAGACATCCTTGTAAATCGCTGGTAACTTACAAGAATCAGCTGATTACATGTCAGTTTTGTGAACAAACTGCTTCAATCCTGTTTTAATACACCTTATTACATTGCATTGATGCCTTTCTTATATCAATCATGCTATTTTACATAATGCTAAGGTATTTCTAAAAAAATTGACTATCGGTTGGAGTAGTTTTGAGGCTGATTTAGATTTTTTTACGTCTTTTGTTTGGTCCCTTTGAGTGATGGTATAAAAGTTTTAACACACTTTACACTTTAATTCCGAAACTTGAAGTCGGATCCAAATTAAAATGTTACATGCACACATACACACACAAACATTTTGCCTGTTCGACGAACGGTATATGACACTTGGCGCTCCAGGCCAAATTACAAATACCATAGGACTGATGGATAAATGCTTTAAGTTTGCATAACGTGTTCGTTTGTTGGCATATAAACTTACTGGTACTGCACAGTACTGGTCTCCCTTTTTCTTGTTCTGGAAGCACCGAGAGTAGTGAAGAAAAACTTTATAAGTAGAGGTCAGTGTTTAAATTTTGGTTTAAACTAAAGCTCACATTGTCTTAAACGCTACTGTGAAATTTCATCCCGATCCGACTTCCAGTTCCGCAATTACAGGGCAATGTGTGCCAATGGTTTCAAACTACCATATAAAATGACAATACAACACTAGTATGCAACGGTATGTGACGGCACGAAAGAATAAAATACAACACAAACGATCTATTTCGTACACGCTTTAAAGAAAACGAAACAGTTACGAATGTCTGCTACTGGTGTGTGATTTTGGTAAAACAAGGTGCTGTGGTTGATAAAAATCTTAGCTAGCTTATTGCGACCAAAAGAATAAAAGAATGAAAATGAATTGAAATTTATTTGACAAAATAAACATACATCGGAATTTCAAGCTTCGTGATGTATATGCAATTTGCATAGCCGGTAGTGCAGTAATACCGTGCCGGTGGTATAGTAATGGTCATGAAAGCAGTAAATAATATTAACACACACAATAATAATAATCTTACTTTATGTTGTATGGTGCTGATTCATGCTGTTTATGTTGACTTACATATGCAAAAGTAACAGAAACACAGGCTCGCTTCGTTTGTGAAATTTCGTTTAAGTGGATAAATCGAAACTGAGCATGAGATAGTAAGTCAACCAATTGGAATTTAAGTAATGTCTTTATTTCGATAATCAATATTCAGAATGAAATATTATTATTGAAAAGGTTATACAATCACTACGAAAAATGATCTTTGCACAAAGGCTCGAGTTTCGGAGATGGCTAAACTGATTTTCACAACCTTAGATTCCAGAGCACCGAAAGTAGTGTTCAAATACTCCAGAATAAAATTCAATCTATTTTCTCCGAGATGGTTTGAACGATTTTTTCAAACTTTTGGTCAAGTAGAAGTTCTTATAGTTCCATATAAAATTCCTGAATTTCATAGGGGTCTGATCTCTGGTTTCGGATCTACTGGAATGAGCGTTAAAAATGAGGGTGAAAGAGGGAAAGCGTATATTTAGCTTGGTTCAGAAATGTTCCAATTTGTTGCTCCTATTTGTTGTTGGCCTTACGAACCAATTTCGCCTAATCCGGTTTCGGGAGTATTGGAAATAGTGATCAAAAACTGCTTAAGGGATCTTCCTCACTTTTCTTTAAGATGGCCAAATCGAATTTCACAAAAGTCTCACGGTCTTCTACGGAATCCTTAAATTTGTTGTGGATACTACTTCCGGTTACGGAACTATATGGTGTTTTGATTTGTAGATTTTGCTATATTGCGTTCGAACCAACTTTCCTGTTTCCATTCTGATGTTTTTAGAATTCCACAGCAATATTTTTCATGTTATGAGTAACATGGAAAAGGCTATCATTACACCACTATGTGGATTAAAACAGGGTTTGAGGTTTATATTCCCCTCGGTAGAAGCTATCTAACAAGACAAATATTTTCAAAATCCGTCCTTTTTTAACGGAGATGTCGATATTTATGTGTAAGCGTTTGTATTTCCGTGTTTGTGGAACACTGTTTTTGAATCTTGTTGAATGCAATTGTTTCTAAGCGCCTCTTTCATGACATTTAGTCCTGTTTTTAGCACGGTTCATTTTTGGCAACATAATCGTTCGAATATGACATAAAAATGATAGCAGTATTTTCGAATTCAATACAATATCATAATAATAATAATAATAATAATAATAATAATAATAATAATAATAATAATAATAATAATAATAATAATAATAATAATAATAATAATAATAATAATAATAATAATAATAATAATAATAATAATAATAATAATAATAATAATAATAATAATAATAATAATAATAATAATAATAATAATAATAATTTAAACTGCTTATCGCAATAATTGCTGGAAGAACATAACTTCTTACATTCATATACCATTCGAAACAGTTCGTCGAGATCATAAAATGTGTTTATGTGTGTGTGTGATAAATAATGTCATAAAATTTTTCAAAAAATGTGGTTTCAAATTGTCTAAATAAATGAATGAAGTCTCTTAGTCACATTGTTTGAGTGGAAACCGTCTGTAGCATTCCTTGCATTATTCATAGAGTACCATTTTCCAACTCATCCTTAAATTATTTGACGTTTAAGGCAAAATACGTTTCATCAGTGTTTTGTGTAGGAGCGTCTATAGGAAAAATATTCAGATATGTGTAGCATCATACTATGTTCCAAGAGTACAATTGGCAGGTCCCGAAGAATATATACTTGAATACGATTGATAAGTAATAGGACATTGGATGCAAAATAGAGTGTTGGTAAGATCGGAAAATGTTAATCGTATATGCAAAACTGGGAAACATAAACTAAATACGCGTCGATTGCTTGTCATTTACAAGAGATCGAATGTCTTTTGTAATATTTCAAATCAATTGGGATCGATATAATTTAATGTTTAAAGCAGAGGTGGAAATAAGCCCATTTTGCGCAGAAGAATGTGAATCAAGATTTCCGATTGTATATCAGAAAACAGAACACCGTGAATTAAAAAATTCTGCAACAAAACTAAAATGGCGATTAGTTTTTTAATTGTGGGAACTGTAAATTACACAGAGTAGCAGCAGAACTTATCCATACGCGCTCTTTTTATTGCGAGACGAATTTGTTCTCATTCTCAGAGGACAACCATGCGCAGACGAAGAGCATTAGCTGCTCTCAAAAACCAGTTCGAGCATTTAAGTGCCGCTACAGAAATGGATGTACAACGCTTCGCTCGTTCTCAGCGCGTTTAGCCAAGAACAGAGTTCGAGTACTCCATTCGCATGAGAACAGGTGTAGCAACTTGTGCTAATTAACTCTCCGACAAGTCCCCGATCACAATATAATATTCATATAATTTTGTAATAATATGAAACACTACATTTTTTGGCAGTTGTGTTTTCTGGAAAGCAAAGTCTTGGCATTACATTCTTTTTGTGGAATTTGGCCTTTCTGTTTCAACAGACTTCGCAGCCGATTCATAGCGTACAGAATCATTGCATGGCTGGTGCTACGATTCTACTGACACTTACTTTTCTTGGCGTACAATTGGTAATAATCAGGTTTTCAAAAGCGGGAAAAAATATCTGTGCCTATTCAATCATTCTAAAGTTTTTTTATCTACTTCTTGAAAATCCTGATACGATTTTGCTTAACACCACCCTAAAATTTATTTAAAATTGTTTGCGTGGTACATAAAAATCATTCAAATATGATCTAAAATTAAATATAGTAATCACGTTAGTAATTTCAATTATATTAAACTACTTTTAAAACCTGAAAATATCGACAATTGAAGTAATTTTTCACATTTCTATGAATGATGATTCCGAAAAATATTTTAATATGCATACATTATCGAACTGTTTTAAAATCGTGGAAAATGGCAAATTTTGCATCTTTGGGAAGTTTAGTGATGGGTGATAAGGAATATTAAAGGAGTTTGCACATCAATGATTTTTGTCAATTTATATGCATGAGGGTGCTCAAATTGGGGAAAATTGTCAATTTGTAACTTTCAGGAATGCTCGTTTAACAGTTTTTTTCACCAGAGTTGAGAAAAATGCCGGTTTCGTTACGGCACGGTTTACGTAGTTTCAACACATGTTTTCCTTTGATACAAACCGTATTCTATTTCGCAAGTTGTTGTTTAATTGCAGTAAAATGAATACTAGATGAAAGGAAATGAATGCTACATGAAGTTTTTATGCAAATAATCAGATTGGATCGTAATCCAATTGATAATGTTAATTTTACAGTTTTCGCTGCGCAATATCAACACGCAATGCAAAATTAGTAAAAAAAGTATACCTCACCAAATAGTGATTATAGCGACAAAAGACTTTGTTTTACTTCCAGCGGGTTGATGCTGATGATGATGTTTATGTACTATCTAGATTAAACCCAATGAAACGCTATTTGACATGAATTTGATTTAAAAAGGTGACTGAAGCGCAGCATTTGACGCAGTGTTTCAATGGTGTGTTTGAATTGGCGTAGTCAAATCCTGCACTCCTGTTACCTCTGTGTATGATATTCAAGCTAAATTCAAATACAACTCGAAACATGGAATTTCGATGCGACCCACGAAATAAACTCACTAAACGAGCCTAAAATTATTGATATCGGATAATACATATCCGAGAAAATTGAGCGGTAATCAGTTATGACGTTAACGTCACTTATACCACTACTTCACCTGAACTGTAAGTGACAGCCATTTGAACTTCAAACCTGTTTAATGAACACAGAGTAGAGTTAAAACGAACTGAACTTTGTTGAAATGTTGATTCCGAATCAGACAGTAATACTGATAACGATGAAGACATTTATAAATTCTAAGTAAAATCAAAATTTATCTTACCAAAAATTAGTCGTTGCAGAATTCATTATGATATCCACAATAAATATGTGATATGAAATAATAATACTTTTTTTTATCAAAAACTTTGTTAATTTCCACCCCTGGTTTAAAGTTAATTTTATGCAGATGTTGGCCGCGGTCCAATTCTAGCACACTCTCTTCAACATATCGGTCGGTATTTCACGAATAAATGCTTCAATATTGGCCACCAGTGCGTCAATCGTTGCTGGTTTATCTTTGTAGATATGAACCTTAACATGGCCCCACAAGAAATATTCTACAGGCGTTAAATTACACGATCTAGGCGGCCAATTGACCGGTCCAAAACTAAAACTAAACTGTTCATCGAAGGCAGCGCTCGATTTGGTCATTGTTACGCGTGCCGTGTGGGATGTGGCACCGTTTTGTTGAAACGATATGTGAGGCATGTCCAGTTCTTGCATTTTGGGCAAAAAAATCATCAATCATCACACACGGTAGCGCTAGCCATTCACAGTAACGTTCCGCCCATCGACGTCTTTGAACAAGTACAACCCATAATCCAGACCAAACAGTGACATTTTTGGGATGCGTTACTAGCTCTTGCAATGTTTCTGGCTGGTCTTCACTACAGATGCGGCAGTTTTGCTTGTGGACGTATCCATTCAACCAGGAATGAGTTTTGTCACTAAACACAATTTTTCGATAAAAAAGTGGATCTCCTAATTTTTTAACCGAGCATGAATTTTGATAGTAAAATTCAATAATTTGCAAGCGTTGTTCGTTCGTAAGTCGATTTATGATTAAATTATAGACCAAACTGAACAAGTTTGACAATGACACAAGACACAATTCACGCGTGATCTGTCAAAAACAGTGTTGCCAAAAAGATACCAGCAAAAAAATTGCCCTATATGATACGTGGAACAAATATGTCGCATAACCAAACAAGAACGACAACGAATTTTTTGGTAACTATTGATAAATTTTACCAATACATAATATGCACGTATGGAGAACTGATAGACACCAAAAACCGCCCGACTTCTTTTGATGTTTTCGTCGCAATGGAGTCTAACCAATGCTTTCAATCACTCATGCCGCCATTATAAAGTTCATAATCCGTTAAAAATTAAATCAAAACTGTCCTGTGCACGCTTCGTTGGTACATTCTCCGTTCGTCGCATAGATCTTACGAATCGATCGCAGCAGAATATCAAATGTCGCTGCTGTCCTTAAGTCTGTCTAATGGTCCAGCTACAGGCAATAGCCTGCTGCGTAATGGGTCCGACACAACCCGTCCGTCCGTTCGTCCGTCAGTCCGTCCGCTCATGTGGTTCTAATCTCGCTCGAAGCGTCAGACTCTTTTCAGTTTTTGAAATCAACCGCAAAGACATTAACACATTGGAACAGGTGCTGGGGTTGCCGAGGTTTGCGTGAAAAATAATGTCTTGTTGCGAATCAAGTCACCACCAAGTCAGTCACCAAGTGTCCGACGTGTAGGATCTAACGAAATCATAAAACACATTTGAACAGTTAACGAAGTGCAGAATTCATCACCATCGTTGCAGATTTCGTGTCGCGGTGCAATGAAATCAACATTTTCACATTAGGAGTCAGAAATCATGTTCTGTTAGGTCAACCTGTTGAGTCCTTTTAATTTGATTCTACTGTTAATTGGACTCACCTTGAGCAACATTTTCTCACAGACTTTAATACGGTATGAAATGAGTCAATAAATTTTCATTAAAATAGTATCACTTGAATCACTGAACTAAGAATTGCCACTAGAAGTCAGTCCTTGAACGATATCAGTTCTGAAACACTAAGCACGCGCACCGTACACCTGCAGAATTACACTTTTCAACCCGGTCTGAGCAAGGGTCCGCGCGATCCGAAGGTATCAACACCTTTCGAGTGGTGTTCATCTTCATTTTAAGCTTATATACCAAAACCCACCCGTTGTGGTCGAACTCACGCCTGAACCGCCAAGATCAAGATTGCAATTTCCACCAACGTTGAAAAGCGACCGTCTTGGCCAGCGTGCCGGGGTGCGGCCTAAAGTGAGTGTCTTTCACTTTGCTTCCTCGTTGTTGGTTCGTACCATGCAGCCAGCTGGCAGGGCTCTCAGCCGCCAGTTGACTCCGCACGGCCGTTACCGATTGGTGCGGTGGAACTCACCTTGATCTTCATGACCAGCCTTGAGTGACGGGTCGAGATCAGATCGATTATATTCGGCCGTAAACCGAGTGCCACAGCAGATTCCTGCGTGAACAGTGAACACTGCACCGCACGGCTCGTTTACTGAAAGGCCTTAGCGCCGCAGCCAAACGAAGACACGCTGCCGCTCGGTTGGGATAGAAAACAAGCTTTTCCGAAGCGCTAGATGGCCCCCGCAATTGCCGTTGCGGTGCTTGCGGATTCGAGCGGATTGAAAATGGCCGGGTGTTATGGAAAAGGAAAGTGAAAAACCGGTCGGCTTTTACAGCAAACTGGAAAGAGCTACCAGCCACCGGGAGCACCGAACACGTCGTAGAAAGGTTACATATATCGATTAACAGGATGGATTTCCCTTTCGTTTGAGGCTTGTCTCGGGCGAAATAAATTTCTATTTTTGCTCAGCGTTTTTATAGCAGCATTAGGCAAATTATTGCTTTCGACTTATCTTAGACTGTGAAATCTCGGGGCGTTTTGTCTCTTCGAGTTGTTAGCATTTTATTGATTGTTTGCTAAGTGATGTGTGATTAATCGCAATGCAATGAAATCTTTGAGAAGCTTAAGCCGATGAGATAAGTACAGTTAGTCGATTACATCACTTATGCCATTATATCTCCAGAACCGGGAGTGACAGCCATTTGATCTCCGAACGAGCTTTCAAACAAGCTTAAGCTTGTTAAAATCGATTCAGTCATCTCTGAGAAAATTGTGTGGTAAAAATAAACAATGCATTTTGTCGGTTACGTCACTCATATCATTATATCTCCGGAAGCGAAAGTAACAGTAATTCGATCTCCGAACTTAATCAATAAGCCAATAGTAGCTTTCAAAAAAGTTGAAGTTTGTTATAACCAATTCAGCCATCTTTGAGATAATTGAGCAGTTGGAAACAACGCGTTTTGTCGGTTACGTCACTTATACCATTATATCTCTGGAAATAAAAGTTACAGCCATGTGATTTTCGAACTTGATCAATGGGCCAATAGTAGCTTTCAAACAAGCCCAAACTTACTGAGTTAAACAATTGGGTCAGAATTCGTAAAATCAACCAATGAAAAATAATATATTTATTTTCTGTTTGAGTGTTGATAATTTTGTTCTATTTCATCATTACAATGCACAGTTATTCAATTTCACGCTTAGCTTCGACAAAGTTGTGTAGAAAGTCATTTCAAACAAGTTTGCAGAAGGTACTATTACCGTAACTTGAGTTGAATTCATGACATAACCAGTTTTTAAAAGACAACTTATATATTTTTAATTTCTTTGATTTAATACCTGTTATACAAAGTTTACATAGTTAAAAACTAGACAACTTTCTTAAATATACTATGCCGCTATCATTTCTGTTTAATCATCATCATCATGTATTATAAAAAGGTGCAGAAAGGTGCAGATGAGAACCTCTTACATATAAAACTGCTTCAAAAGAGCGTTCATACCGTGATTCAACTACTCGTCTGCAGGCGAGATATGTTCTCTTTAAATATCCTTGTCCTTGACATTTGCAATGATAAGGATCATTTTATATCAAATCAGATTCCAGTATATATTCGTAACCATTGTAATTGTCACAAAGTATGTTTGCAAAAAGCAGATCGAATTCTATAAATATGAAACTTAGGTAACTGTTCTGTCACGATGAAAAAAAAAGATTTGAAGATTTCTATTGCATAATACTACTACATTTTAATTAAGGTTAGTGGAAATCTATTCAATCATATGTGAGTAAGTGAATCACATTTGAACGGTACTTCTGGAACCGAAGGCTGGATATCGGCTTAGTAACATTCGATTCATTCAATCATACACTAATAAAACCAACATTTTTAAAAAAAATTCTTTATGGCGATTGGAATTTTGGAAAAAAATTACCGGTAGCACCCTATTTCTGGAACCTGGGGTTTGATTCGATCGAAAATTGGGATATTCTTATGGCATCTTAAGAGATTTCGTTTGAATATAATACCGTTTTCGATTTTGAATCTACACGCGGGCGACTCTGATTCCGAGTAAAACGAAGACGTGGTACGCGTCATAAACAACAACTGGACTGCTTGCGTGTATAACATTCCCGACATCTGTATAAAAGAATTTTTTTTTTTTTTTTCATAAATACGTTTATTTCTTAAGGCAGTTTACATAAGTTTTTCTTCGCCGTAGCATCACTTTTACAAAATATTCTTATCCTAATTTAATTCTAACATAGTCACAACGTTTTGAATTTATTAAAACATATTCTCTTATTACTTAAATATCATCTTAGGTAACTCGTCATTAATTATGAAATCTACTCGGAAATATTATTTGAACCAAACGATTAACTTCTATAAATTATAAAATAAGCTGTTATTTTCAGACATTTTGTTAATAATTTCAAAAACTGTTTCGAGTTTGTTTGAATCATTACATTATTTTTATTCTAATTTAGCTATTGGTTGAACTCATGGACGCAGCTGGGATCAGAACTAAGTATTGAAAGGGGCCTTTATTAAATTGAAACTCCAGTTTTCTTTATGAAATGATAAATAAGTTTCATGTATGAAAGGTCACGACAAGCAAGAATGTCTCGAACTGGGATATTGGATAGTCTACCTTGGGTACGCAAAGAATTTATTAGTTGAGATCTGACATCACGATACTCCACGCATGTCCAAACGACATGATCAATATCCCGATAACCTTCTCCGCAAGCACAATGATTAGTCTCGGAGAGCCCAATTCGAAGGAGATGTGCATCTAACGTGTAGTGATTGGACATGAGTCTGGACATCACACGAATGAAATCTCTACTCACATCCAGTCCCCTGAACCATGCCTTTGTCGATATTTTCGGAATAATTGAGTGCATCCACCGACCCAGATCATCTTTATCCCAAGAAGCTTGCCAGCTGGCAAGTGTTCTTTGGCGAGACGAGCTATAGAATTCGTTGAAAGCAATTGGTCTCTCATAAATTTCACCCTCAATAGCACCACGTTTGGCTAAAATATCGGCTCTTTCATTGCCAGGAATGGAGCAATGAGCCGGGACCCAAACTATAGTGATTAGATAATTATTGTTCAATATGTCGTTCAGGCACTGTTTTATTTTGCCCAGGAAAAACGGTTCAGTCTTGCCAGTCATATTTGAGCGAATGGCTTCAATTGCACTCAGACTATCTGTGAAGAGGAAATAATGGTTTGGAATTAATGTGGCGATTACACTCAAACTATAATGAACTGCTGCTAGCTCTGCTATATAAACAGATGCAGGTTCTTGAAGCCTAAATGAGGCCGAAACATTATTGTTGAACATACCAAACCCTGTCGCTTCTTCAATTCGCGATCCGTCCGTGTAAAACATTTTCTCAGAGTCAATATGCCTGAACTTACTTGAAAATATTTTTGGGATTTCCGTCGAACGTAGATGATCCGGGATTCCACGCACTTCGCGCTGCATGGATGTATCGAAAAATAAAGTTGAGTCAGGGACATTTAGGAGGCTGACACGGATAGGAATATATCTTGAAGGGTTGATTTCCTGTGACATATGGTTAAAATATACTGTCATGAATTTTGTTTGAGATCGAAGCTCGACTAGTCGTTCGAAATTATTAATTACCATGGGATTCAGCACCTCACATCTTATTAGCAGGCGTGATGAAAGCTCCCAAAATCGATCTTTTAATGGAAGAACTCCCGCCAGAACTTCAAGACTCATTGTATGTGTCGAATGCATGCACCCTAAAGCAATTCGCAAACAACGATACTGAATTCGCTCCAGTTTGATAATATGAGAGTTTGCAGCGGAACGAAAGCAAACGCATCCATATTCCATCACTGAAAGTATCGTTGTCTGATACAATTTTATTAGATCTTCCGGATGAGCACCCCACCAAGATCCTGTTATTGTTCGAAGAAAATTTACTCTTTGTTGGCATTTTGTTATCAGAAACCTAATGTGTCCTCCCCACGTGCATTTGGAATCGAACCACACCCCGAGGTATTTAAAAGTTAAAACCTGTTGGATCATTCTTCTCATCATATGGAGCTGAAGCTGCGCGGGATCATGCTTTCTTGAAAAGACGACTAACTCTGTTTTCTCCGCAGAGAATTCGATACCAAGATGAACAGCCCAATCGGACAAGTTATCTAAGGTATCTTGCAATGGTTTATGCAGATCAGTAGCTTTGGGTCCAGTAACTGAAACCACGCCATCATCTGCCAATTGTCTTAGTGTACATGGGGTTACTAGACAGCTGTCAATGTCATTTACGTAAAAATTATAGAGGAGCGGACTGAGGCATGAGCCTTGCGGGAGACCCATGTAACTATTTCTGAGTGTTGCCAAATCGCCATGTGAAAAATGCATGCGTTTCTCTGACAAAAGGTTGTGCAAATAATTATTTATAACCGCTGGGAGTCCATTTTGGTGGAGCTTGTCTGAAAGAACATCAATGGAAACTGAATCAAATGCTCCTTTAATGTCTAAAAATACAGATGCCATTTGTTGCTTTTGAACGAAGGCAATTTGGATGTCAGACGAAAGTAATGCAAGGCAATCATTCGTCCCTTTATTTCTACGGAAGCCAAACTGAGTATCTGACAACAAACCGTTCGTCTTGACCCAAGTGTCGAGACGTCGTAGAATAATTTTTTCGAACAATTTTCTGATGCAGGACAACATCGCAATGGGTCTATATGAGTTGTGATTGGAAGCTGGTTTCCCCGGTTTTTGAATGGCGATAACTTTCACTTGTCTCCAGTCAGGTGGAACAATATTTTGCTCAAGAAACTTGTTGAACAGTTCCAACTAACGTCTTTTTGCGAGGTTGGGCAGATTCTTCACCAAGTTGAATTTAATTCTGTCCAACCCTGGAGCGTTATTGTTACAAGACAAGAGTGCTATAGAAAATTCCATCATTGAAAATGGGTTATTAATAAAACCATTATTTGGAGGAGATTCCCGTATAATGCTCTGCGTAGGAACAGAATCTGGGCAAACTTTCCTAGCAAAGTCAAATATCCATCGGTTCGAGTATTCATCACTCTCATTGCCCACGTTACGATTCCTCATTCGTCTGGCCGTGTTCCAAAGAGTGCTCATTGAGGTATCTCTTGACAAACCTTCGACAAAATGTTTCCAATAGCTACATTTTTTGGCTCGAAGTATGCTCTTGTACTTGGTTTCTAAAACCATAAGTTTTTCAAAATTCTGAGGAGTTCCTCCTCCCCGTTTTAGAAACGTCTTGCAAGCATTTTGTTTTGCGAGTTTAGCCTCTGAGCACTCTTTGTCCCACCAGGGGTTGGGAGGCCTTCTGTTAGTCGTTGGCTTAGGAAAGCGTTTAGTTTGGGATTGTTCTGCTGCCTCCAGAATCGAACAAACGAGGAAGTCATTCTTCAAGTGGAGGGAGCTCTTCCATTGAATTCAAAATACTAGAGATACTACTTTGGTATTTAATCCAGTCGATATTTTTTGTCAAATCATATGGGATACTAGCGGAAGTAGCAATGCAATTGCTACTGCTAATTGAGATGATGATTGGTAAATGATCGCTACCGTGTAAATCAGGCAGTATTTTCCAGGTGCAATCTAGTCGAATTGATGTTGAGCAAAGAGATAGATCTAATGCACTTGGGCGTGCCGGAGGTCTTGGGATCCGTGTCATGCTACCCATATTTAATACCGTCATGCTAAAATTGTCACAAATGTTTTGTATTAAAGATGATCTGCTATCATTGTAAACGGAACCCCACATAATACCGTGCGAATTTAAATCCCCCAGAATCAATCGTGGAGCAAGGGCTTCAACCATTTCATTAAGCTGTTGCTGTCCAACTTGTGCTTTTGGAGGAATATAAACCGAAGCTATGCAAATATCTTTGCCTTTAATGTTTATTTGGCAAGCAACAACTTCTATACTAGAAGTTGAAGGGATGTTTAATCTATAAAAGGAATAGCATTTCTTAATTCCCAAAAGCACTCCACCATACGGAGAGTCTCTATCGAGACGTATAATGTTAAAATCATTAAAATTTAAAGCTATGTTTGAAGTAAGCCATATTTCGCATAAAGCAAATACATCACATTTTTGACTATGCAATAATATTTTAAATGAATCAAGTTTTGGCATGATGCTTCGACAATTCCACTGCAGGACAGTGATTGTATCATTTGCGACGGGTGATAAATTATCCATCAAAAGATACAAAACCTGAGACAATTGGCCATTGAGCTGATAACTGCTTCAAAAAGGTTCTAGCTATTGGAAGGAATGCCATTATGAGGGTCTTTAAGGGTTCAGATATATTGAATGCTGAGAAAATCCATTCAACAATTTCCGAAAACTTCAGTAATCCTGTTGGTGGCTGTGAAATGGAGCCCACTGGATTATTATCTTTTTCTGTACTAGATCCTGGATTGGTTTGTGAATTTGACAAACCAGGAGGCACAGTCTTTGGTTTTGACTTTTTTTGTTTAACACGGGGATCTTTTTTTGAAGATGAAATTTTAGGTGTCTTTTTTGGTAATTTGGAGGAAGACTTCTTTCTCTTAACTGACCCTTGGGTAGTGATAAACGAATTACCTTCACTATTTTCGTCAGAGTCAGAGTCCTCTGGTTCCTCTAGATTTGAAAACCCGTTTTCGGTTTCCAAAGGGGGGACATCAATGACCGTTTTAAGCATTTCTGCATATGTGCGCTTAGACCGTGCTTTTAAAGAAAGCTTAATTTTGTCTTTGTGCACTTTAAATGCAGTGCATACTGAAATATCATCATGAGGACTATTCCCACAATAAATACATTTTTCAATTTCCTTGTTGCAATCATTATCTTTATGAGGCCCTTCACACTTAATACATTTTGGTTTATTACTACAGTAAGTAGCTGTGTGGCCGAATTTTTTGCAGTTCGTACAATTCATTACATTTGGAACAAAAAGCCGAACAGGGAGGCGAATTTTATCGACATAGACATGGGACGGCAACGCAGACCCGGCAAATGTCACTCGAAACGAGTCTGATGGGCGATAAACTTTCTTTCCCTCTTCATGAACCACTGAGTACAGTTGTTTGCACTCCAGTATTTTCACACCCTCAAGCATAGAGTTCTTGAAACGACCAACACCATGCTTGAGTAAATCATCTACCGAAAGACTCGCTTCGGTAACAACACCGTCAATTTCGACATCTTTGGAGGGTATGTAAACTTTATACTCTTTAATGAAATGTTCCGAAGAGACAATATCATTCGCGTGTTTCAAATTATTTACCACAACACGAATTTTATCGTTATTTACTTTTATGATCTCTTTGATTGAAGAGTATCGTGATGTCAAACCTGTATTAATTTGTAAAATGTTTAATGGCTTTGATATACGTCTAAAAAAGACTATCCAAGGCCCAGAAGAGCTCTCCTGATATTTTTTCGTTCGTGGGGGTATCGGATTCATGCTAGGATTTACGTCCATGGATTCATCCATTACATAAAAATTTTTAACCAAACTTTAAAATAAAATTTGAAACCAACACTACACAGTACTCAATCAAAAGGAAAAGAAAAAACTTCTACCTTGAAATTGTTGTCTATCTCCGTTGCACTGCCGTGTAGATCCACGTTGCTCTAGATGTTCTTGTTGGATGTATCTGGACGTTGATACAATGCTGAAGCTCACTGTAGCGATAGAATACGATGTGATGCTACTGCTACCTGACATCCAGCACCACTCGAATTCCGATTTACTTTCGTCTTCGCCAGCTGTAACCAGCGCAGGTCACCGGTGTATACCTGCGTGTTGTATGGCAGTGGAAAGACCGAGTTGTCTTGTCTCCTTCTTCCTTGTGCTCCGCACCGATATGCTTCTGCACCGAAGTGCCTTCGCACCGGTGTGCCTTTGCACTCTCCTGCTTCTATGTGCCTTTGCACTCTTCCTCTTCGATGTGCCTTTGCACTCTCCTGCTCAGCACTTGTGGCTGTATATTGCGGCCTTGGTAGAGTTTGGGAAACGCCCTTTGTTGTTTCCTTCACCAGCTTGGCCCAGCACTAGGGCTCTCTTATGCAGCACGACTATACGTTTTAACGGCTGCTGCCAACAGGTCTCTACCTGTAGTTCAACCGTTGTCGTATTTAACGCGTGTAAACCAACCAGCGTTATTAAACTGTACGCTTCTATACACAACCTTCTCGGTTGAACGGCTATTACTGAATGAAAAGAATTTTAATTGAGTAAAAAAGATAATCATTCACCGAGCTCTTAACAGAAAATGGCCTTACGTAATTCGACTTGATGTATGCTTTTTTCAAAGTCGTGGCTTTTTATCTATCTCCGCTTCTTATCTGTCTTCTTATATCATCTCGCTGTCAAAAAACGTTTGACAGTTACTTAAAAAACGTCTGTAACGGTTACAAAACTACTCTATTTATTAGTTTTGATGCGCAAAAAAAAAAAAACATGTACTGTGAAAGTTACCATGGTAGCGAATAAAAACTGAAATTTGATCGGATGTACAATGAACCTTATTTTTGCAAATGTCAAGTACAAGGATGTTTGAAAAGCACATGTCTCGCCTGCAGACGATCGCAGACGAGTAATACAACCATGGTATGAACGCTCTTTTGAAGTAGTTTTATATGTAAAAGGGTCTCATCTGCATCTTTCTGAGCCTTTTGATGATAGACAAGTTAGAATGATATTAAAACAAAACATAAAAAATGGTTCTAATCCATTAAACAGAAATGATAGCGGCTTCAACGTGTGGGAGGGGCCCCGTCTTGTTGGAACATGGAATAATTGCACCCTTGCCGTAGGTAGATGTTTTCTAAGGCAAAACGTGATCCTTAAGAATTCCTAAGTACACATCTGTGTTAACTTTCAAGCCTTCTTGGATACAAAACGGGGTCCATTTTTGGCCCATCGGAAGTTACCAATCCAAACACCATCACCCCTGCTGGATGCTTGGTCCAAAATGTGAATTTGATGTTATTAGGTACATCAGATGCTTTCTTCAAACTTATATACCGTTTTGTGCGACTGTTGGACACGCTGTCGACAGTAAACAGCTTCTCATCCGTAAAGCGAATGACGGTGGACCTCTTCTTCCGATTACTAAGCAGTTTCTTGCTTCGCTCCACTTTAGCTGCTTTAATTCTGTCAGTAATCAAATATCGTTTAATTCGAGCTCTAGAACTTCCTTTTAAGTCATATTTCACAACTCTTCTTACCGTTGCTTCTGATACATTAGTGTGCTTTGCCATTTTGCTCATGCTCCAAACGAGATTACGAGTTACTTTCTTTTTAACGTATTGTCTCAACCCTAGCGTTCTCGCAAATTGCTTCCGACAACTCCTAGGTATTGTCGGAAGTCCAATTGATGCCTTGACACGAAATACAGTTTACAAGAGCCATGATATCTGGAACTGACTTCTGGGCGTGAAGTAATCTAAGGATGTCATCCTTGTCGTACATTTTCCAAGAAATCTTCCTTAATAAAAAAATAAATTCAAGGCAAAATTTTGTAAAACTAGATTGAGTGACTTGAGCGGTGAGGTAGTATTTGTGAGAGTCTCAAAATTCTCTAACGCGCACTGTATATTGGGGATTTTGTTAAGACATAGAGCAATCTTGTACTCAATTTTATGCTCATCACTACTAACGAGCAACAGACGCAAACGGAAGGTAAAAAGGAATGAGACAGCGGAAAGTAATAATTTTGAGAAAATGTATCGCCCAGTGGATGGACTTGAACCTTCACTCATCTCCATTCCGTGAAGATGCTCTACCAATTACACTACTCTGTGTAGATCACATTTCAAAACTAAACAGAAAAAAACCTCCTCCTCATACACCAAGTGATGTGATAATGCTTTTCCCGTGTCATTCAAACAGCTTCGTTTAAACATATATTTTTCCGTTGGGATACTATCTGACACAAACTTGGGCAGATTTTTAATACAAATTCATTCAGAATGTTTCGGCTAGTTCAACGGCTGAACCGATTTTCACAAGCTTAGATTCAAATGAAAGGTCTTAATATCCCATACAAAGTTCCTGAGTTTCATTTGAATCCGACTTTCGGTTCCGGAATTACAAAGAACTATGTGCAAACTTATTAAAAAATGCGCACTCAATTTTCTCGAAAATTGCTGAACCGATTTTCACAAACTAAGGAGCAAATAAAAGGTCTCCATTTTTTTTAAAAAAACTCGAAAAGTCTATCCAGATCCGACCTCCGGTTTCGGTATTACAGTGCGATTAGTGAAAATTTTCAATTTTGTGAATATTCTTTTCACAAGCGATAGTGTAACGAGGTGCACATTTTTATAAAACTTACTGCTAAATTCATCTAGTTGGTAGATCTTGTCAGTTAGTGAATTTATAAAACTACTTTAGGACTACTAGTCCTCGGTTTCCGGTTCCGAAAGCACCGATAATAGTGAAGAAAATTTCAAAAAAACGGAACTCACTTCGATTTCTCTGCAACAGTTAAGCCGATTTTTACGATTCAAGATTCAAATTAAAGCTTTGGCATTCTTAAATATACTGTACAATTTAATCCAGATCCGACTTCCGGTTCCGAAATTATACGGCGATGATTGCTAAAACATTCAAATCGTCAGTCAAAATGACGATGCAAAACTGATACGCGTCGGTACGTGCGGCTTTACTCCGTTCGCAGCGTGCTTTGTTTAATTTCGTATAGCGTGGGTGGTTTCCACATTTGACTAGTTGACTAGTGACCATTGTCCTGGAATGCTAAGTGGTCTAGTATATTATTCGACACAGTTAATTGAGCTACTAAACGTCTGTGTGTGTATGTGTCAAATAATGTCACTCTTAAAATAAAAAAAATCTCATAGTTCCATACGTTGCTATTGGATTTCTTCGTGCTTTCATAGCGTAAAGTGTGTTTAAAATGGCACACCGTCATTCAGAACGACGATGCAAGAAAGGGTGATTTTTTTCTAGATTTGGCTTAAAACTGATTCAATTTGTAGGCTATATTAGTTACTTACTAAACAAATTGACTTCGGTTATACTGATTCCAAGTCCCGGTTTCAAAAGTACTGGAAATAGTGGTTGAAAACGAGACTCACTCAATTTTTTCAGAGATTTTCACATACTTAGATTAAAATAAGACTTCCTATAGTCTCATAGGTTGCTGTTTAATTTCATCCGAATCCGACTTCCGGTTCCAGTACTATAGGGTAAAGTGTGTTTAATCATTTAATACGACGATGCAAAATAAAGGAAAATTCTTATTAACTTAACATAACTATTTACAAATTGAAAAGGTTATGTTGGTTTATGCGCAAAGAAAATTTCTTATTTTGTTCAAGATTGAATTTCTTCACAGAATCTTCTAGTGATATTTTTGAAAATATAAGTAATATGAGAAAAGCATCATTACACCACTAGATGGATTGAAATATGTTTTTAGTAGTGTAATAATGCCTTTCTCATATTACTGATATTTTCAAAAACATCACTAGAAGATTCTGTCAAGATTTTTTTTTCAAACTTGAATAAAATCAAAAACTTTCTTTGGTATAAACTACCACCTCCTTTGCAGTTTGTTATGTCAAGTTTATTTATATGCACGATATGCAAAATTGAACAAAGCACGCTGTGTGCTAGGCGGTGGCGTTTTCTTCTTCCGTATCGATGCGTACCAATTTTCCATCATGTTGTATGACAGTTTGAATGTTTTGATACTCATTGCCCTATAACTTCGGACCCGGAGGTTGGATTTGGATGAAATTGCACAGTATGTATCTTTTAAAACACTTAAAGCTTTAATTTGAATCATGATTTGTAAACATCGGTTTAACCATTGCAGAGAAATCTAAAAGAGTTCCGTTTCTGAAGCTTTTCTTCACTATTCCCCTTGCGTTCGGAACCGGAAACCGGGGACTAGTAGTCTCATAGTAGATCTATATATCCACTAACTGACAAGGTCTGCCAACTAGATGAATTTACCAGTAAATTTTATATAACTTTGCAGCTCATTTCGCCATCACTTTTGAAAAAATCCTAATGAAATAGAATTTCATTTTTTTTCAATTATCGCGTTGTAATACCGGATCGATTCTCAGGAACTTTTCAAAGAATTTTAAGACCTTTTATTTGCCTCTTAGTTTGTGAAAATCGGTTAATAAATTTCCGAGAACATTGAGTGCGCTTTTTCTCATAGATTCGCACATATTGCGCTGTTATTTTGGAACCGAAAGTCGGATCAGGACGAAATTCAATAGCAATCTATCAATTTTACATACATACATACATACACACACAAACATTTGCTCAGTCGAGCTGAGTCGAATGGTATATGACATTCGGCCCTCCGGGCCTCGGTTCAAAAGTCGGTTTTCACAGTGATTGTATAGTCTTTAGCCAATAGTAAGCGTAAGTTGGTTATGATCGTTTAAGCCATCTTTGAGAAAATTGAACGGAGAAAAAAATGCATTTTGTCGGGTTACGACACTTATATATCTCCGGAACCGAAAGTGACAGTCAATTGATCGAGCCTAAGCTTGTTGGAAAAGAGAAAATTGAGCGTGTGGAATAAATCTTCGAATAGTGCACACACACACATACACAGACATTTTCCGATCTCGTCGATCTGAATCGAAAGCTATATAACACTAGGGGTATCCGAGGCTTCGATAAAAAGTCGGGGTTTCCTGCAATTTTATTACCTTTCTATAGAGAAAGGAGCGACTATTATTGATATTCATCGCTGAACTTGTGCGTGATTTATCATTATTATTAGCATTTTTTGCTGTAAAATTCATTTTCATCTTTTCATTTTTTTTAATTCATTTCCATCTCTTCCCTGTTAGTAGTGATAAACATAACCTTCTTTTTAATAGCTATATATTCCAATGAGTTAAAATTAAATTATGAGGATTTAAATTGGGTGTTCAGCCACAAGTGGTGACTTCTCAGCCCTATAATATATATATATATATATATATATATATATAAATATATATATATATATATATATATATATATATATATATATATATATATATATATATATATATATATATATATATATATATATATATATATACAGGGTGATTTTTTAAGAGCTTGAGAACTTTTTTAAACAATAAAACGCATAAAATTTGCAAAATCTCATCGGTTCTTTATTTTAAACGTTAGATTGGTACATGACATTTACTTTTTGAAGATAATTTCATTTAAATGTTGACCGCGGCTGCGTCTTAGGTGGTCCATTCGGAAAATCCGCTTTTTTATCGACAAATTTTGTTCAGCGATGAGGCTCATTTCTGGTTGAATGGCTACGTAAATAAGCAAAATTGCCGCATTTGGAGTGAAGAGCAACCAGAAGCCGTTCAAGAACTGCCCATGCATCCCGAAAAATGCACTGTTTGGTGTGGTTTGTACGCTGGTGGAATCATTGGACCGTATTTTTTCAAAGATGCTGTTGGACGCAACGTTACAGTGAATGGCGATCGCTATCGTTCGATGCTAACAAACTTTTTGTTGCCAAAAATGGAAGAACTGAACTTGGTTGACATGTGGTTTCAACAATATGGCGCTACATGCCACACAGCTCGCGATTCTATGGCCATTTTGAGGGAAAACTTCGGAGAACAATTCATCTCAAGAAATGGACCGGTAAGTTGGCCACCAAGATCATGCGATTTGACGCCTTTAGACTATTTTTTGTGGGGCTACGTCAAGTCTAAAGTCTACAGAAATAAGCCAGTAACTATTCCAGCTTTGGAAGACAACATTTCCGAAGAAATTCGGGCTATTCCGGCCGAAATGCTCGAAAAAGTTGCCCAAAATTGGACTTTCCGAATGGACCACCTAAGACGCAGCCGCGGTCAACATTTAAATGAAATTATCTTCAAAAAGTAAATGTCATGTACCAATCTAACGTTTAAAATAAAGAACCGATGAGATTTTGCAAATTTTATGCGTTTTATTGTTTAAAAAACTTCTCAAGCTCTTAAAAAATCACCCTTTATATATATATATATATATATATATATATATATATATATATATATATATATATATATATATATATATATATATATATATATATATATATATATATATATATATATATATATATATATATATATATATATATATATATATATATATATATGATTTGGTTGTTACCATGAGGACATCATTTGCTTCCGCAATTCTGTGATTTTTGTGTAGGGAAAATTCTAAACCTACTTGCATTGTGTAATGGGGAAAAGGAACTTATATACTAACTTACTAACTAATACAGAGAGCGAATCGATTCAATTGAAGATTGTATCGATTTTTGTCTGAATTTACTTATAATATTATGTGACATTACATCTAATGGTTCTATATTTGTGAGCCTGTGTACTAAACCAGGGAGGACACTCCAAAATCATTTTCAGAACTTTATTCTGAATCCTTTGAAGCGTTTTCCTCCTGGTGGAACAACAACTTGATCAAATTGGTACTGCATAAAGAATGGCTGGTCTGAAAATTTGATTATAAATTAATAATTTGTTTTTTAGACAGAGCTTAGAATTTCTGTTTATAAGAGGATATAAACATTTAATATATCTATCACACATTGCCTGGATTCCTTTAATGGAAGTGAGTTTTTGGCATATGTTAAAACTAAGTATTTTTCTTGATTAGACCATGTCAATTCCATATAAACATAACCTACTGTTATCATTATGCTAATATGTTCTTAGAACAATTTGTACACTAATGAATTAGTAATGAACAAAAGTTAAAATGTTATTCCGTTTGAGTATTATGAGTGTGCTAAATATGAGTCGTTGACTTTGAAAAAGATTAGCATTTTCGAGTAAATATCTAATTGCCATACAAATACATTTGATAAGTTCATTTCAAAGCAATTACTGTCACGTGCTAGCTTAGCCGAAATTCTGTCTCCGTGGGTTTCCATTTTCGTTCGTTAGGAATGTAACCAACAGATAGCAGGAGATTAACTACCATAGTGGCTGTCACTCGTGCCAGTGAGATTTTTATCATAAACCGATAATTACTTCAACGACAACTCGGACGCTGCCCTTGGTGATTGGTTGGTACTTTTCTTCAATGAAAGTGAAAAATCCTAGAGAAAAACTAGATGTAACGAAAAATTGCTCGTTGATCGCAACCGAGACCGGAGATACTCTGTTGGAATCGTTCATTTCCCAAGCCGGTTTGAGATAGGTTGACCAGTGCTAGCGATCGAAACTAGTTTTCCCTTTTTGCAGTTGACTCGTGCAATAAAACTGGGTTCAATGATTTAAGGGCAGTGATGTGAAATAATTCAGGTAATTAGATAAGATACACAACGCGAGGTTTCTATTTTTATGCCATACTGGATCGTTTGTAAACATGTGAACTGCACTGCAGCGAGTTGAAAATTGCGGGTCCAAAAAAAAAACATTCATCAATGTGTCAATTAGGCGAAGCAAATCGACTGGTGTCTTGGTTTGAATAGGATTCGATTGAGAGACAATCTCGATCGCTAATTTATGACACAACACTGCACACAGTCATGCGATTAGTTGCGTTCATTGCGTAAACGATGCCCGTTTGCACAAAAAAAGCTGCTTTCCAGAGGCTCTAGCGGAAGTACTGTCGTTGAGTAACCGTTGAGGGGCCTTGGGGCGATGTGTGCACGGTTGAGACTAAGGATGCAATTGACTAATGACATTTGTGTTAAAATGCGTATTATATCAGTGAATATGAATGTATTTGTTTAACCTAAAGTTACGGCTCTAAAGCATCCATAACAAGTTTTGTCGATGTTTAACATGTTTTGAAAATTCTCATTACCTCGACAGTAATTAACATTAGCATTGGAGATCTCCCAAGTGTTGTTATTTCGTCACTGATTACTTGACCGCTTGAAGTTACGAAATATTCTTTTGTTGCAACATGCGTAGAAACGAGTCATTGCTTTCCACTGCGAAAGCTGCATTGATTCCTGTATGATGATTGTTGCTTGATTGCTTCAAATGGACATAAAGACTGTCCCAGAAAGTATGGTAAAAGTACGCAACCAAAAACCGCTGCCATTTCGCAATGGTTCAGAATCTGTCAATTTTTATGGCTGCGTCCTGTTGTTTACACTCTTCTCTAACCACATGTGCAGTTGTTTATTCGTTTTCATTAGTTTGTTTCGAAATGCGTGGACTTTCAGCAGAACAACGTCGAAAAATTGTGTACAAATGGTGCACAGAACGCGGACTGTCACTGAGAAAGATAGCAAAAATGGAAGGAGTAAGTAAAAAACCCGTGCGAAATGCAATCAGGAAGTTCGGTGAGGATAACACCTTTGAGGATAAACCGAAAACGGGTCGAAAAAAAGGTCCTGCTAACCCTCAGTTGGATAAACGTATACTGAAGACGTTCGAGCAAAAGAAGGAGGTTTCAGTTCGGGATGTGGCAAAAAAGTGGGCACTTCGAAGTCAAATGTTCTTCGGGCTAAAGAACGTTTAAATCTTCGAATCTATAAGAAGCAGAAACAACCAAAACGTAGTCCGAAACAAGAAGCATCGATCAGGCCGAGGGTTCGAAAGCTGTACAATACGATTCTTGCTGGAAATTTGAACTGCATAATCATGGACGACGGAACCTACGTGAAACTCGATTACAAATCCTTGCCGGGACCACAATATTATACGGTGCGAGAAGGGCAAGTGTTAAACCAGTCCGAGACATCGATTGAAGTCGAAAAATTTGGTAAGAAAGCTATGGTCTGACAAACAATTTGTAGCTGCGGTAAGATTTCGAAACCCTTCATAGCCACTGTCTCAATGAACAGCGAAATATACATCAAGGAATGTTTACAAAAACGACTTCTACCCATGATTCGAAGCCACAAGGATCCTGTTGTCTTCTGACCAGATCTTGCCTCTTGCCACTACTCGAAATCAACGGTAGAATGGTATACTACCAAAAATGTCACTTTCGTCCCAAAAGACATGATTCCACCAAATTGCCCACAACTTCGACCAATTGAGGAATTTTGGGCATTAACGAAGGCACATCTTAGAAAAACATGTCTCGGCAACCGAAACCATTCAACAGTTCGAAAAAGATAGGAAAAAAGTGTCAAAACTTGTCGCCAAGAAGTCTGTGCGGAATTTAATGAGGAACGTTCGCAAGAAGGTGCGCCAGCTAGTCTACAATGGCTAAGTAGCAAATGTTGAGAATAATATTCTGTTGTTGTAGTTTAATATTATCAGAATATCGAATAAAATTTGAATATCTAACACTTGTGAATTATTTACAGCGAAATCAAAGTGCGTCCATACTTATTGGGACAGTCTTTATTCTAACCTCAATTGCTCCATTGTAAACGTTTCCAGTGTGGTAAACCATTATTTTGCACGGATGGAAAAAAAAACCGATTCGACTGAAAACTACAGCAGGGAAAGCAGTTTTTACATACGCTTTCTTCAAATCGTTGTAACTCGGAAATTGCTATTTTTACACAAATGGTGTCCAAGAAAAAACATGTAGAGAATTTATTGAACTCTCTAAACATACAATGAAAAAAGCTGGAAGTTCTAAAAAGAATCGGAAAATTAACCGAAAAAAAAAATTAAATTAAAAAAAATAGCGTTCATATTATTTTGAACTTGTTAGTGAAACAAATAAGGCTGGTTCGGAACAAAATCTGGACAGATTGAATCGGGAATAAAACTGAACTGATAATTCATTCCAAGATGCATAACATGCCCCTATACCGCCTACATGGTACATTCTAGAGTTCTGTTCAGCAAATTGCGTCCATAGGCGGAATCCTTTGTCGTCGAATACCAATGCGTATTTCGAGAAAAACGTTCAACGTCGGACAAGATGTTCACCTTGCGACAATTTCTCGATAAGTTTCGGGAGTACAAGAAGAGAATGGAGAATGGCGCAGATGAATGAATCACGAGCTGGTACAAGTATACAAACATTGGAAGGCTTATAAAACACGACAGACTACAGTGGGCTGGATATGTAGCAAAAATGCCGGAAGAGAGAATGGTCTACGTAATTCTCAGCAAAGAACCTGGGATATGTCGTCGACTGCGGAGTAGACATCGCCTTCGCTGGGTAGGCGCAATCGAAGAAAAGATGCGCACTCAACGAGAGTATAGAGCAGCTGGAGAACGGCGGCTCAAGATCGAGTGTCCTGGAAATCTACAATTAAAGTAAGTAAGATGCATTTAATTGTGCATTATTAATCATCCTAAAACCGTTTACAGTTATTTAATTAGGTTGCATGAAGAAACTACGAACTTTTGAGTTTACTCTATCCAGGCCCATACCAGATAAAATAATGTGGTTGAAGATTGCTTATGTACATAATTTACGGTGCGCATTTTACCGGCGTTTTTAACATAAACTTTAAAGTTTTCCACTGGAATTATCATTATTAGGTATTCAAATAAAACGTGACCGAGAAAAGGTATTTTTAATAACTATTTATTGAAATATTAGTTAAAATTGAATTATTGGGATTTAAATTGGGTGTTCAGCCACAAGTGGTGACTTTTTATCCCTATTATATACATGATTTGGTTATTATCATGAAGACATCATTTGCTTCCGCAATTCTGTGATTTTTGAGTAGGGAAAATTGTAAACCTACTTGTATTATGTAATGGGGAAACGGAACTTATATACTAACTTACTAACTAATACAGAGAGCGAATCGATTCAATTGAAGATTGCATCGATTTTTGTCGGAATTTGCTTATGATATAATGTGACATTACATCTAATGGTTCTATATTTGTGAGTCTATGTAACTCATTTGTACTAAACCAGGGAGAACACTTCAAGATCATTTACAGAATTTTATTTTGAATCCTTTGAAGCGTTTTCTTCCTGGTGGAACAACAACTTGACCAAATTGGTACTGCATAAAGCATGGCTGGTCATGTATATAAATTAGTAATTTGACCGAGAAAAGGTTATTGTTTTACATTTCTTAACGTTTACTGTCATACTGTCATCAGTTGCACATGTATAAGACCTTCTAAATGCCCATTTATAAAGCGCAAGACTTGTGATAGATTTTGAGAAGTGGTCCACGATAGCTCCCTCAATTCGATTCGTGTAGAACGGAAAACATCTTCTAAATTTGTATATCATATTAGTTGATGGTCAAACAAACTTACTTTAGCTATACTAGTTCCTGTATCAGATTCCGGAAGTAGTTTTCTAAAATTCCAGAGGAAGTCAAATTAGGTGAACAAGGTGGATGGGCAAGGAATTGGAATTCTTAACCGTTGATTTTTACTACAGTGATGCCCATGTGCTTCATGTAAAGCTCTTTCACTTCTCTTCTCTAATACTTGCATTGAGGTAGTCTTCCAAAAGTATACTATGACAATCCCAGAAAACCGGCATCATGCCTAGCTTCTCTTCTCTGACACAATGAGCTTCCCTGTCAGCCTCTCATGCCGCTTCTAAGAACGACTTCAGTCCATTTTCGGGTTACCATTTTTTTCTCTGGCATATAGTTATGGATCCAACCAAACATGTACTCGAAGTGCACTTGCGTTTGTATTTTTAGACCTAAATAAGTATATGCGGGATCCAACGGTAGGATTTCTTTCTCATATGCAGAATCTTGCTCAACCATGATAAGCTCGCGCACTTTTTCATTCCGATCATCCAGTACAATGTAGTATCTTATAATTTTTGTCGTTCATTTTGTTCCGGATTTAATCTCCATTTAATTTAGTTGTGACACGAACAGTTTCGTATCAAAAATGTTTGGCTTATTTGATGTTATATTGACAAGTACCTTTTAAAAATTATAGAAATACCTGAAAAGCTTCCGGAGAAAATTTGCCATACTAGACTATGGTTTTATGATTGAAAGTAATTAATTCACTCCTAGCGAATCCTCCTCTGAGATTTGGTCGCTCTCGAAATATTTGGAAACGTAATTTAAAGAGCTCTAGTGTTTGTAGAATTGCACCGTTCTACTTCAAATCGGTGTAACTTGAATATTATTAAACGTACTGAACATCAGTTCGTGCTAGCGCGATGACCGTAAGAAATTTTCGACTGTGTCGGATGCGATATCCGACACAGTCGAAAATTTCTTACGGTCGCGACGACAGAAACAAAGACAATACAGTGCAGTGAACAATAGAGTGTACAAAATGGGCAAATATGATTTAACAAACTTTCTTTGCGTTTCGCCTTCGGCTCGTCAGTGCTTAAAGCAGTTCAAGTAGATCTGCCATTTTCGCCTAGCAGTCCAACTTAAACCGCTAAGCAGACGCAAAGCTTACAAAATTTATGTAACACTTATCGGATATTACACAGGGGTGCAATATCCTTTCTGACGTCTCGGGCGTAAACGAAAGACGACTGGCTACTGGTCGCCGCAGAGTTTGAACATTTAGGGGTTTATTGTTTTGTGCAAAAAATCACATATTTCGTTTCAACTTCCTTTGCGTTTCGCCTTCGGCTCGTCAGTGCTTGAAGCAGTTCAAGTAGAACTGCCATCTCCGCCTAGCAGTCCAACTTAAACCGCTAAGCATTTTGAGATTTAACAAAGCCTGAAACTTGGCCTACAAGGCCAAATTCAATTTGTATTGATTTCAAGCGCTGCAAAGTTAGACCAGCAGCAACCAAAATTGAAATCTTGCTTAAGGAACGAATGTTCCTCTAAACGTTAATGGTGTAAGTGAGATTCAATTCAACAAGGCGTCTAACTGTGTGTACATATGTTGAAACGTGAAAAAGATGCAATTGCATTTGCTTCGGTTAATAACGGGGTGCACAGTATTGATCATGACAATGTTAAATATAAAATCCCTGTGTACATGGTGGACAATGCCATAGAAGTACGCGTGCATGACCTTCCCCCGCAGATCAGCGATGGGTATTTTCGGGAAAGTATGTCGCAATACGGTGAAGTTCTTTCCATCGAAAGGGAAGTATGGCGGAATTTTTTCCCGGGTATCCGGAATGGCGTGCGAGTGGTACGTATGCAACTACGTAAAGCAATTCCATCTTACATCATTTGTGATCAAGACGGGATACATCCGTGTAACACTGGAACAAAAGTTCAATGATTTTTCAGGAATTGGAACATTTGCTGAAGAAATTAAATTGAAGAAAACTCGCATCTAATTCTTTTTTCAAATCTTCCGTTTTTAAACTTGATATTAGAAACTGCAATTTGTGTTCATTTTATTAGTGCTTTTCTAAAATTTGAAAAGTTATTGCTAAAACAATTTATAGGAATTTAAAAACCATAAAATTTTTGACCGTCTACGACCGGTGCCATACATCCAAACATCTTCTCTGTTCATCAACAGAATCATGAGACGGCCAGGATGTAGACCATGTTTGATGTACGCTTCTCACGCCTAACCGTGTTTTAGATCAGTGTCTATCACAAGGCTTCGGGTGGCGAAATGGTAGCGCGTATGCACGGAATGCATTAGAACGCAGGTTCGAGTCCTGTCTCTGAGCGTATCTTTTACCGAAAATAATCATATTTTCTGTAAGTTTTTCATCCATTTGACTTCTCCAATATATGTTTCCACTCAGTCATTGCAAAAAGTGAACCCAGCCTATACAGATATTTATCCCAGAAGTAATTGTTTTTGAGACACTCAGATATGAAATTAAAAGTACTCAAATTTCAGTGGAATATCGCAACTTTAGCAAGCTCTTGATAATAGTATATTTAATTTAGAATAACTGTTCATGTATGTGCATCAGAGTCGCTTTTACAGAGGGCAGTGGGGACACATGCCCCCAGGGGGCCCCAGTGCTCTTCATGGGACACACCGAGCAAAAAAAAGAAGGTCATTGGGTTAGTTAGGGGCAAACAAATAAATTTTGCCCCGGGCCCATTAATACGTACGAGCGGCGCTGATGTGCATACTTTATAAAACGGTGTAATTTTACGAAAACCTCGAGAACGGTTAATTTTGAACGAAATATTTTCATATAGAAGAATATTCTACAGTTAGAATGACTATTTTGTCGGAATTAATTTTAAGTTCAAAATAAAAGTATTGCAAAAAAGTAAGAGGTGAGATTTTTTATTTTTTTCGGTTTATTTTAATTTTCGAAAGGCAAAGCTTTATCTAAATCGGAGTATGTGAAATTTGATGATTTTTTATCTATTTCTGCAATTGCTCGCAACTGAAGCATATATTTGGTTTAGAAAACGGGCGCAGAGATGTAGGATTTCTCGATTCTTCAAATTAACCGATTATTTAATAATCATTAGCATTGATGGATTGAATGTTAATCGATTATCACGCTAATCATCGATTACTCGATTAACTATTTGATTATTATTATTATTGAAATTACAGCATCATTACAATATTCGAGTGTTAGTTCCAAACTAATCGATTTAATATCAGTCGATAGTCTAGGCTATTAATTGATTACTCAATTAAACGATCGACCTTCCGACATTAGATTTTCTGTGGCCATGTTGTGGCAGAAACGAGATACTATCATGCCACTGGGGAAATTCAGGATGGTCAATGCAAATTCGGAACCATCGCTTCGTGGAAAATACGATTATCCTCAGAATTATCAGAGCTTATTAAATAATTTTGAACTTATCATGGGAATAGACAAACGTTCGATAATAATTCTCACCGTGATGTGGAAAGATAATCTCTTTTACAGGTGTGTGGCTACCAACACATCGTGCTAATACGTAAGATATCACTCTGGACTCCACGATTGAAGTGTTCAGGTTCTGTCCCGCGGATACATGCGTTCGGAAGAAGGCAGAATCTAAATCCGGCGACTATTGGGAGACTTCCTATGTTATAGGTGATTAAATCGGCGGTGGAGAAAAGCGGTACCTGTTAAGATCGATCGAGGAAATAGCACTTATCTTTGCATCGCGTCTCATCATCATCATTTTTGGCAAGAGCAGAAGTAAGCAGTATAAATCGCCGTCTCCTTCCAACCACGTGTAACCTACGTCGTGAATACAATTTTCTAATTGCTGAAAAGTCGATGCTCGTGGGGTCACCGTTGAAGGCCTTACCCTTCTGTTGAATTTGCATTACATTACACTATTGTAATGAAATTGCCAATCGTTATTGTGCATACGAATGAAGTGAAAAATGCACGAAAAAAGCGCACACCGAAAACGGCAGACATCCCAAATAGATAGGAGGGGAAAATCTGAGTTCTTTGTTAAATATAGTCTTTTTGGCCTTTCTCTATAAAAGGTTTAGAATGGCGCATCCGGTTTTGGAAATATGAGTATTATGACCGATAAATCGCTATTTTTCTGTTTGCTATGTTTTGTCGAAGATGGATTTCTTCAATCTTAGGTTCGTTTGAAATCTTTTATCAGATGATTTATAAAGTTTGCTGACGCTTCCAGCTCTGAAGATACAATGGTAAAAGTGACGTAATCGACAAACTCACAATTACAGAACAACTGGAATATTTTTATTCTCCTGAATTCTATTGGGGAAAGTTTGGTACAACTAATCGAATGTTTTTTCTAAGCTGTCATTTTTATCTATCATGCTGGCAACTTAGCACTGACAGCCAGACCAATCGAGCAATAAAACATACCATAAATCAATCATTCAGTAATTTGAACTGAAATACCTATTGCAATTGGGTAAACCCTGATGAGATGCCACGTCGGTATAAATGCCACACTTTCGAAATATTGCATATCGATTCGATGTATTGGCGCGAGTGTATGTGTGGGTGTGTATGTCGTCACGCAAAGGAAAACGTATGTAATAGCTGCTCTTTCCTATCAGTCAAAAAATATTATTATTATTATCGATCATGTTTCGGAAGCCAATATATTTTTGGCGCTGGTCTAAAAAATAACGAATCCACGCTTTTATTGCATTCTGTAAAGCTTCTAGAAAGATTGATGGTTATGTTCGTGAGTATACGTTTAGGGTAAAAAATTAAGGAGGCGTGTACAATCGGTATACAGCATTGTACATCATCATTTTGTCGAAGTAGTATAGTAAAACAACGATAGATTTTCAATCCCGAGATGGAATTTATCAGCAACATGTCTTAGAAAATTAGCTTAGATTATTCTGTGAAAATTTCAGAATGAATAATTGACTTTAGCGGTCGGGAAAGTCTTTTTTCTGAAGGAAGAATTGCATAGCTGAAAACGGCAACTTTCAAATTGTTCATTGAATATCTCGCCTTCAAAAGCATGGATCAAAAATCTATCCTGATAATGTCTAAATAATTTAATTTAGATGCGATTAGTACATAATACATATATTTTGTCGCGATAAAAATTAAGTGAATGTTATTTTTGTAAATGTAAGTCCATTTCTATGGCGGCACCATTTCAGTTTCCAGGTAACGTAACGAAACATGAGAGAGAAATGAAATCGGCTCAAAAAGATGTAGCCAAACTTGTAACCGAAAATATCAAATCTTTCTTGGCAACCCGGCCGCATCGAGAGTCATTTTGCACATTCGCGAGAGAGCATGGAGATAAATGTAATACGCCTAGCGAGCCACACGGTTTTACGCGACCTAGTGGCCTCAGCCCTTAAGGGACGGATAGGGCCTAACACATTTAAAAATTTTTTTTCTTTGTTATTTTCTTATAGTAAAACATTTCAAGAATATTCTGTGAAATTTTCAAGCCTAGCGGAAGAGAACTCAGTAAGTTATGGGCCTTTATCTATGCTTATCTCATACTGAGCAATTCCAGCAAAGAGTAGACAAAAAAGTGACAAAATCAGAATCGACCTTCTCCGATTTCAATGATACTTTGCACATGGCTTCAGTATGGCAAACCATAAGTTTTGTAACTCGGAACCCGTTAATTGTACAAAAATGGCGTTCAGGAAGAAGATGTAGGAAATCGATTGGGCACTCTAAAAAAAATATACGCTGAAAAATAAATTTTGCTTGGCTAAACTACATGAACACCCAATCACAACTGCAAAACAATTATATGAATGGGCAAAGCAGAGACGTCGAGATGCAGTCACGACCATTTAATTTTTTCGGTTCATTTTGAAATTATTGAAAGTAAATCAAATTTTTTTTGCAGTGTATATTTTTTTAGAGTGCCAAATCGATTCCCTGCAACTTCTTTCTGAACGCCATTTTTGTACAATTAACGGTTTCCGAGATACAACGATTTGAAAAAGGCAATTTTGGTGAAATGCAAAAATACATACGACCTTTTTTAAAATTAGTCGTGAATCGGGTTGACTTCTCCATCGGTTCAAAACTTATGGTTTGCCATACTGAAGCCATGTGCAAAGTTTCATCCAAATCGGAGAAGGTCGAGTCTGATGATCTGCTAAGCATTTCTGGAATTGCTCTACTGCGAAGAAGTGAGAGTTCGGCACAGAGACTCAAAATATCTGTTCCGATTGACTGTTTCATGATAACAAATTATAAAAGAAAAAATATGATTTTTGAAAATGTTAGACCCTAAGGGCTCCCTTGAGTAATAAATTGTTTCCATTTATTTTATAGACAAACAACTTTAAACGCGTTTTTCTCGAAAGCAGGTTTTGACAGTCCGTGTCCATCGGCATTCATGGGATGTTTTACAGCTACAAAATGGCAGATTTTTCCGTGAAAAAACGTAATTTTCACTTTGAACAATCACCAAAAATTGAAATGAAATAATACAATACAAACAGAAACGTTGGGGTCTAGAAAAACTTCTTCTCTTACTATGCTGCATTGATTTGCTCACTTCTGATTAGTCTGCGCTGAGATACAGTGGACACCACAAATCATGATTTTGAAGAAGCGTACCTTTCACCGACTTATTTCTCAATATTTTCCCACGAAAAAATCAAAAAATGGTGTTCGAATGAGGCTTTTTATCATGCAAAACATTTGAATTTTTTTTGTTGAACGATAATTCTGAAAACAAAATCGACGATTTTCATAATTCAGACTCATGTCAGACCCATGAATGTCACTGACCGCTGATATTAAAGTAGTCAAGCAATATGGCTACCAATGTACGCACAATTTTTAAGTGAACAACGTATATTGGACTGTATTGATATTCAACCGAAGATTCGAGAATCTATAGTTTTGGATTCCAAAGAGTTTCCGGATGGTAATAGCATACATTTATCATACTTTTAGATATTCTTTATCTCTAAATTCGGTGGGTTATCATTGAAAAACAATGAAAATTGAAATTAGGCTGAATTCATTTGCACGACTTTGGTGTTGATACTCTCTTTTGCTTAAGCCTCTGTTCGTTCGTTTTTATTTACGAATGAAACAGGCTATTGGATTAGATTCTTTCGTTGAAAATACGTGACAGTTTTCAGCTCTGATCATACTTCGTAAAAACATTTCTAAAAGGTCCCCCAGTAGAACTAATTGTCATCAAATTGTAAATTGTTAAATAAGATGCGGCTGCAATATTATTGCAGTGAAGTGAATGCTTTACAGTTTCAATTTCGATTTTCGTCACGAACGGCAAATGAAATTTATGTGTTAGTTTGTAGTAAACTTATTTTTGTCAGGCAAAATCAATGGAAGAAATCTGACTTTAAATGACACACTTCGACTTCGTTACTCGAAGATGTTTCCGACAAAACAATCATAGTCATTATTCAGTAGCCACTATTATCGCACCACCCTATCGTTTTGCTGTTTCGAACTCAACTCATTGAAATGAAATCCACACGCTGGGCTTTCGTAAAAGCTGCTATATTTCGAACATTCCATCACATACACTCAGGCTTAAATGTTATTCTGTACAACGTTTCATGCAAGTTTACTGCGAAAAAACATATGATGCATAATCTCAGATTGGTTTCAGGCTGTCAGTTCGAATGCAGCATTTTAGTTAACGTTGTTGTAACTGTAGCTGTCCTCATGATGCCCATCGTAGCCTCCTCCGGAGATCCCGTCGGCCGTGCCATAAAGTTGTGGGTGATGTGCGTGTCCGATTTTTTTCACGACAGCGTTGAAACCGTGAATCTTGTCGGAGGTATATTCTACAACTCGCTTCGTGCCATCGGGTTCATACAAACTGTATCCTCCTTTTACCACATCGCCATCACGAATTTCCCACTGACTTTTGTGATCACCGGTGTGAGAGTCCTGCACTCCGTAGTTGAATTTGTACTTTGGGTAAGTGTAATAGTCTTTGTGGCCAATCTCATCGTAACCGTCGTACTTGGAACCACCAGCCAAGTTACCGTTACCGGAATAACCTATATTGCCACCGCCGGAGTATCCCGAAATGTCGTTTCCGGAGTATCCTAAACCACCGCCCTCGGAATATCCCCCATTTGAACCTCCAGAGTATCCGAAATTGCCCCGGCCAGCAAAGCCCGTAGATCCATAACCGGAATTACCAATGTTTTCTCCGCTTCCGTAATACTGGGACGCGTGCTTGGTGATAATGTTGTATCCTGTTCCAACACTGTATCCGATCGCCGTAGCGACTACGCTAGCGATAATGGGGATGACCTGTCAAGAAGATGGAATTTTAGAACACTTTCCTTTGCACCGCACCGGAGAGGTTTGCTACCTTCAACATTTTGTTTTGCTACACTAGAACACTACAACTAACGTTATCAAGCGAAGATCACTACCGAAATGTTACTATTCTCGGGGGTCGCCCATGTTTATATAGTGTTCTTTGTCAGCTGTGAGATCCGTTTTGACACAGTCGAAGAAATCCACGGTAGTGAACTACGGTACCTGTGGCAGGGCGGAGGGGTCCGTGGGAACTCAGATTCAGCAGAAAACTATCAACATAAATTATGATAAAAACATAAACCGAAGCATGAACAATTGCAGTCACTTAGATTGGGTGGCTGGCTGGCTGGCTGCTGTAAGAAAGCAGCAAAACAAACAGTGCAAAATGAAATAGTAAACAATAACAAGAGTTGCTCCGAAGCCGATCAGCCGGCGTTGCACTAATTATCAACATGAATGAGGGTGGAAATGGGCGCATTCTCGCTGGCCCGGCGAGTCGCCGGAAACAATGATTATGCTACAATTCGTTCCGTGGGTAATTGCTGTTCTGGGTCGTGTTTCATTTCTTCGACAAGCTGTGTACAAATCTTCTGTTGTGAACAAACTGCTGCTGTCGGAGATTAGGTAATTTCTATAAACGTGCGTTGAAAGTGCCTTCTTTTAGTTAGTTTTTTTTCTCCGCAGGTAAACTGTTGCAGTGATCAGAACGATTTGATCTCCGATTTTTGTTCTAATTTTTGGATTTAGAACTTCGAACTAGTTACGAATGTAATCACTTGGTTGGACGGTATCAATCAGTGGTTTGCCAAAATATTCGTGATTGGTTAGCGGCGGGTCAGCAGGTCAAGCGCAACGGTTCCGAAATCGAGTTTACCAATTTTCCATGATCGGTAGGTAGCCTATGTATTATGATTAGCCTCAGATCAGAGAGGGCGGTCGCGATTCGCCATCGAATTTCACCACAGCCTTTGGTCAGTGACCATTGGCTGTCTCTGTGGTAGACGGCGGAAACATTCAATTCTGCACTGTTCAGCAAACGGACCGGGCGGACCACAGTCGGACCGTGCGAATCGGTGTGCGAATTTTTTTTTCGAAGTGGCGTATTTAGGTGTCTGTTTTAGTGCGTGCGAGAAGAAAAACAAATAAAACTAATTGAGCGTTAAAATGTGGAATTTAAATGTGGAGCAATCGAGCAGTGCTTTGCAATGGGTATCGCTGAAAAACGGTTCGTTTCGTTTTTGACGCGGATACGTCGTACTTTACAATGGGGCGCCATTTTTTAATTTCGCTTGTGGGAGAGTGATATGTGCTTGATAGCAAATATCTTGGGTGCTTTCAAAGATCTTTCGTCTATCTTTTTTTCATAGGTATAATACAGGTTGTGTTTTGGTACGCTAAACCTCTAAGTGAACAGAAATGCCACATATTTAAGAAAGAAAATATGGAATTTGAAAAAGCTTCTGAATGGTATAAAACCTTCATTTGTTATTACTCTTGTATTTAAGTCTCAATTGACAAATAATACATTTACAGTGAAATAATAATACATTTACAGTGAAAAAATAAATAATACATTTACAGTTTCAATATTGAAATTTGTGATCGGGTTGGTACAGTCATAGACATAGCTGGATGAAGTTAATACGAATAAAACTGACTTATTTTTTCCACACTTCCGAATATCGATAATCGTACGTACTAACTGTTTGATTGTGTGAATTTGGCAAATTTCAATACTTCACTTGCCGAATTCTGCCGGTATAAGGCGGAACACACGAGAGCAAATAATTACAGGGTTATGAAGGGGTAAAGACCGATTACGATGACATTAAAAATGCAATGTTCAAATTCATTTCAACTAAGAAATATCCACAATAAATCGTTTGTGGCCATCTCGGATTTCTAAGTATAAGTAAGGAATTAATATGACATTTATTTTAATAACTTATTTGTCGAACCCGTCTCAAAATACAATTTATGCCGCATGGGCATGGCTGCCAGACGTTCAACTACACGCTACCAGTGGCAAAAAATGGCTGGCAGCCTCAAACGATATAACCATATCCATCAGGATGTTTTTTTACATCGAAATCTTTGACATTTTCAGCGAAGGTGAAAAGATGAAAATGCTCGGCTAACTAAGTTACAGGCGACTATGTTTTGCCGAATTGGATTTGACAGCCGTCACTGAATCAATTTTGGTAGCCGTCTAATGGCTATAGCTGTCCAGGTAGCCATAATGCCGAGCGGGATATAGCGATTTGAAAGTATATACAAAAAACGAAAGCCGCCATCTTAGATTTTAGGAATTCTAAAACTATAAATTGTTGATATCCACTCGCCAAGCACGTACGAAAACTATCTGTAGTTCCTTAAAAAATTCACGATATATTGTAAAATATGATTCACTTCCAATAAAGGATTTTAACACATAATTAAAACAAAATGAAACAAACCAATAAGGGGATTTTCAAACTTCAACAATGGTCTAACAATAGCTCTGAGGAAAATGCCCGTTAAAAAAATTCGTTTAAAGGTACACTTACACACACACATACATTTTCCGATCTCGTCGAGCTGAGTCGATTGGTGTATAACATTATAGGTCTCCGAGGCTCTGTTCGATAGTCGGTTTTCCAGCAAATCTAATACCTTTTTATAGAGAAAGGCAAAAACGTTTTTGAAAAAAAAAGAAAGTTTCCTTAAATTTCACTATGCAGCATTTTAACTATTTGGCTATCATTATTACATTAGTATTAAAACGAAATAGTTAAAATTTCTCATAGTGGAATTTAAGGGAACTTTAATCTTTTTGTTCAAAACCGGTATAGTTTCATACCACTAATTGCTCAAACTCCAAGCATCATATAAAAATTGAAATCATTTATTTGTATATTATTCAGTTATTGTCAGGCCCGTACCCAGGATTTCGTTTCGGGAGGGGCCCAAAGATAAAAAAATAATGTTACTGAAGATTGCTTATGTAACTTATTCCCAGTGTGCCTTTTACGGGTGTTTTTAACAGGCACTTCAAACTTTTCCACTGGAACTGTTATTGTATAACATTATTGTCTGGGACCTTCTAAATAATTATATATCAGTTTTTTATTTCGGGCCCGCCCTCTGGATACGTGACTGGTTGTTGTGTAAAATAATGCTAGGAGTAGTACTGTCATCATGCCAAAGAGTTTTCTCTGGAACAAAGAATGAACATTTTCGCTATTGGTGAGGAAATCAATTATAGGACCATTATGGTTACAAATTGAACTGTTTTAAGAGAAAACAAAATGTGTCGTATGCCCACTGTGCTCAATCACTGAAAATATTCCGTATATCTACATATATGTCGGTTTTGTACAATACGCTTTGTGCGATGATTCGTTCAATTCATGCGGTTGGAATTTCGCGCGCCTTACTTTGGCACTGAATTTCACCTACGTACTTTTTCATACTAATTTTTTTTTTTTTTTTTTTTTTTTTTTTTAATAACTATTTATTGGAATATGAGTTAAAATTAAATTATTAAGATTTAAATTGGGTGTTCAGCCACAAGTGGTGACTTTTCAGCCCTGTTATATATATATATGATTTGGTTATTACCATGAAGACATCATTTGCTTCCGCAATTCTGAGATTTTTGTGTAGGGAAAATTCTAAACCTACTTGTATTGTGTAATGGGGAAAAGGAACTTATATACTAACTTACTAACTAATACAGAGAGCGAATCGATTCAATTGAAGATTGCATCGATTTTTGTCGGAATTTGCTTATAATATTATGTGACATTACATCTAATGGTTCTATATTTGTGAGTCTGTGTAACTCATTTGTACTAAACCAGGGAGGACGCTTCAGAATCATTTTCAGAATTTTATTCTGAATCCTTTGAAGCGTTTTCGTTTTCTTCCTGGTGGAACAACAGCTTGACCAAATTGGTACCGCATAAAGCATGGCTGGTCTGAAAATTTGTTTATAAATTAACAATTTGTTTTTTAGACAGAGCTTAGAATTTCTGTTTATAAGAGGATATAAACATTTAATATATTTATTACACTTTGCCTGGATTCCTTCAATGTGATCCTTGAAAGTGAGTTTTTACTAATTTTTTTTTGTTTTTTTTTAATTTTAAGTTATTTTTGGCTATCTTATACTACTGAAAATTTTATTATGAATTGCTGATCATATTTCCAATGATTATGTTGCTGTGTTATATAAAGCAAGAGATATTCATGATTAAGTTCTGCTCATTCTTGTACAGAGTGAATTTTGAAAAAGCGTCCCATAGTGAGGTAAGATGTAACCACTTAAAAAGAGCAATTAGGTGCGTTTTTTCTCTGTAATAATGTAGGAAGAAAATAACTAACTATCCAAACTTACCCCTTGTTAATTTATAGTCAAAATCTCGCTCTGACTTTAACGGTTCTATATTTTTTATTGTTCCCAGAATCAAAAATAGTGGTTAAAATATTTCGGGATGGGAACGGGAATAGCGTGATGGGTTAGTCGATACCTTTCATGTAGCCCACTTAGGATCGATTCTCAACCCCGCACACAAGATCAGAAAATTTTTGTAGGACCGAAGATCTTCTATAGGATCATAAAGCACACAGACCAAAATTTTGTACTTTTTAAATACACACACATACAAACACAGACATTATCTGATCTCGTCAACTCAAATGGTATATAACGCTACTGGTTTGCGAAGTTTCGTTTGAAAGTCAGTTTGTCCAGCAATTCTAATTTTTCTATAGAGAAAGGCAAAACTTTTACCCCTACCCGAGAATATGTTTGCATTTCTCATATAAAAAGGTTATGCAATCACTGCGAAAACCGACTTTTGAACAATGGCCGGAGGGCCGAGTTTCGTATACCATTCGACTCAGTTCGTCGAGTACACAAAATGTCTGTGTGTGTATGAAAAGTTGTTTTTTGCTCTAGCTTTTTATGGAGAAGGCTGAATCGATTTGCACAAACTTAGATTCAAATGAAATTCAAAATTCAAATTCCTGAATATTGTTTGGATCCGATTTCCGGTTCCGGAATTATGGGGTAAAATGTGCCAAAAATATGAAAATAAGTGGACCAACTTTTCTCGGAGATGACTGAACCGATGTTCACAAATTTAGATTCGAATAAAAGGTCTTACGATTCCATATAAAATTCCTGAATTTTGTTTGGATCTGACTACCGGTTCCGGAATTATGGAGTAAATTGTGCAAAAAACATGAAAATATGACTTCTACCTTTTCTCGGAGATGACTTAACTGAACTGAAAATAAATTTCAAATGAAAGGTCTTATGGTCCCATAAAAACCTGAATTTCATCTTTATCCTACTTCCGGTTCCGGAATTACAGAGTGATTAGTGTAAAAATGTCAATTTCAAACTACTAGCTCACTTTTATCAGAGATGATGAAACCGATTCTCACAAAGCTTAAATTCAAATATTGTCCAATACAAACCTTCTGGATGTCATTTGAGTCCGACTCCGGTTCCGGAATTATACAGGGTCCGGCACTCGAAGTGTAACCAATTAAAAAGGCCATAAATTCAGTTTGGAAAATTACTTTTACTAAATTCAAAGTACAAAATGTGTAAAAATAATACAAAATTCAGAATCAATTCACTTTTGCTCGATATGACCACCTTTTGCCTTGACTATGGCCTTGAGACGGTCAAAAAACGAATCGCAAGTTGCCGAATGTGACTTGCAGGTATTTAGGCCCACTCGTGGACAATAACTTTTTTCAGCGCCTCGAGACTGGTGTATCTTTTAGTTCGGACTTTGCTCTCCAAAATGGCCCAAAGAGAATAATCCATTGAATTCGCATCTGGTTAATTCGAGAGCCATTGTGTGGAAGTGATGAAGTTCGGAACATTGTTTTTCAGCCATTCTTGGTTCACTCGAGCTTTGTGAGACGGTGCCGAGTCCTGCTGAAACGTCCATGGTCTGCCACCGAAATGTTTGTCTGCCCACGGCTTCAAAGCAACCTCCAGAATACTTTCCCGATAATATGTCGCATTTACCTTGACGCCAGGATCGATGAAAACGATTGGAGAGCGCCCATCTGCGGTTACAGCGGCCCAAACCATTATCTGTTTCGGGTGCTGCCTCCTGGTGGCCAATCGATGATTCAAATTCTCGTATGAACGGTCGGTCAAGTAAACCCTATCGTTTTGAGAGTTTACGAATTGCTCAATTGGAAAAAATTTCTCGTCAGAAAATACAATGTTCGGAAATTGACCGCTTTCGGCCAAACGAAGCAACTCCTTCGCTCTCTCAAGTCAAGATTTTTTTTTCGCGTTCACTTTTGGCAAAATGCTTTCTTGCGCTTGTTAACAATACAACTCCGAACTGTCATTTAGCAAATTTCTAGAGAGCTGATGCCCGTGCGTCAGCTGCGCGTGCGGTCTGAAGTTGGTTACACTTCGAGTGCCGGACCCTGTAGGGAAAAGTGTGTTGAAAATTGTATACCATCACTCAAAGGGACGAAATAAAAATCGTAAAAAACTCTCAATCAGTAGACGACCAGACAAACCGATTCCGGTTATTCTTTCAAAAATCGAACTATTTAGAAGAATACTACAGTATTATATAATTGATACGAGAGAAGCATCATTACTTCACTAGTTTTCTTCTAAAACCGAACCCGACTCGTACCCGATAAAATCTAAAAATATTCACCCATACCCGAATTTTATTCTCGGTCGACTTCCGGTTCCAGTGATTCAAGGTGAGCTGTCTTAAAACTTCATGCTGTGATGGAGTGACAGTGAAATAATCGCACGAAGTGCCAATTGTAATAGGTCTTTTTACCGTCGCTAACTCATCGACAATCCCGTATTGTTTCGCAGCATTTCTATCTTGGGTCCAACACCATTTGAGCTACATCGTTTCATACCAGCCATCATATCCTTTGTCTTGGTTATGGTTTATGGTCAACCCTAAAAAAGGTACAAAATCCTCTTCCACAACTTCATGATTAACGTCAATAGTCATGTCAATGTCATCGCCAAAGCAAAAAGCTCTTGAAACTTATTGATGGTGGTATCGCTTCTCCGCACGCAGGATCTTCGTATCGCATCTTCTAGAGATACTTTGGACAACCAACAGGATGGCGTGGTGGGTAAAACCATCGTTTTTTATGCAACCTACCTGGCTTCGATTCCCACATAAACGGTCAGAAAGTTTTTCTGACACGAGAAGCGAATAATTAAAGGTTGAAACCTCTATAATCGAAATAAACAAATAGGAGAATGCATCGCCAGGCTTCAATCCATGTAACGTCACGAATGCGCTGGATGGATTGCAAGCTTATAGAGCGCTTCATTTTGATTCTTCAAGCATATCACAAATCAGTCTAATCAGCTTTGCCGGAACACTCTGTTCTAGACTAATTCGTGCCACTTCGCTGAATTGCACGCTGCTTTGAAATCTACAAACCGATGAAAAATCCGTAAGTTGCATTCCCGGGACTTTTCGAAGTTTGTCGCAAGGTTAGTGAATGGAAGTACATATTTATGTGCTTCAAACTGGATTGTTGAAACCTAAGAAAATCGTGTATTGAGTGTTTTGCTAGAAATTCCATTTACAGTAAGTTTTTCTCGCTATTTTGATTAAAACAAAATATCTCACGATCATATCTCGAATATTGCACATATTGAACCATTTTGTATCAACATGCTGATTATTCAAAAACTAAACGTAATTATCGTTTCGCCGGCCATAATGTACGCATCTGTAGCTAAGCCGCGCTTCGTTCACAGCTCCGTTGAACATAAAATTATCAGCCACATTCCGCAAATTCCCAACAATTTGTATAATTACTGGTTTTCAACCACCGTCTTTTCCATATCTTACTCAATCGGCGCAGATCGCAAATCTGATTAACGCATTAAATCGTGCCCCTTTTTTTGCGACATTATTGCTACCGGCTAGCAATCATCGCTACCGTCAGGCGGGGGTGATCTTTTAATCCAATTATGACCAGCAACCAGCCGGTGCACAGCATGGTAGAGAGGCGACCCGGGGGCCATACCATCGCCGGTTGGTTGGATGGAGTAATTTTCTGCCATTCTGCCTGCATCAGTAAAAATGGTTTCATGTGCGCTACAGTAACCACAATCCCACCTCGTCTGCATCCCAAACCGGCAAAGCAAACCGTTGAAGCCCAACGTCTGCGCAAGGTATTAGACGAGAGGAAGTCGGCAGCATAAACAGTGCCCATGAAATAACGCGCCAGTCGCAGAGGCTCGTAAAGATTGTCATAAAAGCTCTCGCGTTGCACAAAATGAAATTTTGTAAATAATAATATTGGTTTAAAAATCAAATGCAGACCGTGTGCTTGAGATGTTGGTTGTAAATGCGTAACCTTTTAATGTTCGTCGTTTCTCATGTAACAAGAGGCGAGAAGCGTTGCGCTGATCATAAACTGACACCTTTTTTTAGGTCACGTGCGTACAGTAGCTCGTTATATGACAATATAGAGTGGCAATAAAAGGGGCTGTCCATAAAAGACGTCACGCTTTTTTTTGACGATTTTTGACTCCCCATCCCCCCTTTGTCACAAATTGTCACAGAAGCAAAGACCCCCGACCCCCCCTATGTCACATGTCACGAATTCAAAATAAATAAAATTTATCTCAATACATTCTCAATATGTATGACAAACCATACAAATATAAGGGAAAATCATTTTATTACATGCTGTCATTAAATTAAAAAATATCCCTAAAACTACAAAATCATCGGAATTATTTTATTAATATCAATTATATGAATTAACAAAAGTATTTGGTTGGAATTGATGAAACATTTAAATCATATGTTTCATTCCTCCTAGGGGTACACAGATATATTATTGTTTTAGGTAAAGAATAATATTTCCTTAGTGTAGCATACAGGGCTGAGAAAATAAAGAACAAAACCTCATCAAAACGAGATCACTGCCGGAGAATCTTTTCATGATCTGTTGATCAGTGAATTTTAAATCACATCGATCAATATCGGTACTGATCTTCCGTCACACAATGGGTAGTGATTTTAAGCTAAAATGATTCTTGATTTATGTAAGTTCAATCATTTGATGATTCGATAAGCTTTGATGTTGGTGGAGGAAAATCACATATGATCAAAATAAGACATGACATGATCTACGTCTGAAATCGTTGATCTCCCGCCCTTTTTCAAATGGAGTACAATTGAATAAACTGCATCAGAATCAGATAAGAGAAATTCTTATGATATACTATTATCAATGCTATGAAATCAAATTACTGAAAAAATTTTTAGTGCATAACTTAAGTTAAACCGTTTGAAGGCATCTTTTTCTTTTTTACTCATATTAGGCAAAATTTATTAATTTCGCAAATTTACTCGCTCCTCCGTGCACTTTTGCTGATCACAACAGATATGATTTCCTGAATCATTTATTTCCGAATTTACAAGAAAAAGCTTTTACATCAACAAATCCACGTTTGCCTATAGAATGTAAACGTTTATTGGGGAGTTTTTTTCAGGAAATAGGGCAAAGCAGTAATATAATTAGGTATTTAAAAAATGCGCTTTGAAAATATTGGACGTCTCATTCCAAAAACCTCCCCCCCTTCCCCCTGTCACAAAAAGTCACGTTTTATGACACACCCCCCTCCCCCTTGCGGCGTGTCGTCTTTTATGGACAGCCCCAAAGAATAAACGTGTTTCAACCAATTAACCGCCTTTGAAGTGCACTGTTTTACAATATTTATTGTCGAATTGTCGAAAATGATCAGAAGTGATTAAACAATCATTTTTTGTAAGTACAGTACGGAACAATAATTTTTTTTTTGAATTTTTGGTCCAATTTCGTGATAATTTCCACTAACAACGTAACACAAACTGAGCTAGAATCACATTAAAATCGTTCATTTTTGTTCACCAATAAATAGGTGAATAATACCAGACATAACTGTACTTCCTTCACACTTCCTTCACTCTTCTGAATATCAAAAAACCGTTTTCATTAGTTGCATTCATTCAATTCTGAATTAAACATTTTAGAACTTCTTCGTTTTTCGTAACGGTGTGAGAATTAAAATAATTATGAAATTATATTATTTCCAAACAATTCAATAGCAAATTAACAAATTGGGATACTACCTTAGGTTTTACAGGAATCAAATTATTAAGCTGTCTCGACTACGGCCAAACAAATCATCGAGAAATTTATTTCGTCAATTCACAACAAAGGATTAAATCAGAGAATATTTCTTTCAAGAAACTCAGCTCAGCTGCAGTGCAGATAACTGCGTACGCTTTTTCAACTATGGTAGTAAAGTTCTGACAAGCCATACGTCATGCGATCAAAATAAATGGTAATCGGATAGAGCAATGTCCGAGGAATACGGCGGGTGAGGCAAAACTGCCCATTCCAGCGTTTCCAAATATTTTTTACGACTTTCGAAACATGACCTCTTGCATTGTCATGAAGCGAAATTATATCCTGTCTTGGCTTGAGAAATCAGAAGAATTTTACCTCAACTAAACCAAGATAACCTAAATAAATGATAGAAAAGGAACCGATTGCATAGGACAGTCGTTCCGGCGCGGTAATGTTTGCAGATATAGAGGTGCTATAAAAGTCCGTTTCGTTACTTCTCATTTCAACCTAAGCGGCATGAAGAAATTGTTATTTGATATGTATGCTGAAAATCTGTACAAAAACTCAAGAAAACTGAATAAAACTAAGCATTCTTTGGATGAGTGTCCTCGTAGTCACTGGTCCGAAAATCCCATCATGGTAATCTGACGGTTTCTAGCGTTTTGAAGGTTTCTAACATTCGTTTCAATAATCAATTGATTTGCGCACGTAGCTCAGAAATTATTCATCCTCGTATATCCCCTCGCTTAGATAGTTCTAGAACAAGTTTTTCCAAGGTTATGTTCCATACTTACTCCTTAGTGAAGTCTGTACAAAGGCATCTGGTTTAACCGTTCGGAAAAGTTTCTACCGCGGCTTTGGTACTATTCTATTTGTTTCACAGTAAAATAGTTCGTGCTTAGCTTAGCTCAACGGAATCGTTCCCTTCACACGACCGAGTTTAAGATTGGGATAACGTTTTACACTTGACGATTAACATATAATCAGTCACTTTTACTGGTCTATTTAAACGCATCAATTTTCGCCTGCATACATCACCCGTAATAAAGACTGTCCCAGAAAGTACGGACGCAACCAAAAACCGCTGCCATTTCGCAATGGCTCAGAATCTGTCAATTTTTATGGCTGCGTCCTGTTGTTTACACTCTTCTCTAACCACTTGTGCAGTTGTTTATTCGTTTTCATCGATGGATAATCTGCTAGTTCGTGAAAACATATAGCTCTCGAATTGTGGGATCTGATTTTTCATCAGGTTGAATGTCTATATTTTTCTACTTATTATAACATGGACCGAATATTTAAATCCATTTGAGAAGTGTTTTTTTTCGATTAAATTATTAAAAAACAATTACTTTTATTTCATCATGCCTCCGAAAATCAAAATCAGCTCTAGATTAAATCTTGTCCCTTTTTTAAAAACGAGTTGACGTTAACTGCAAATTTGGTTTTTGACGTGAATACATATGACTTTATTATGGGGCGCCTTTTATTATTATTATTATTATATCGTTTATTTATCCCCGGTTTCAACCAGAGCGCCTTTTCATAATTCACGCTGTACATAATGGGCAGAACTTGATCGTGAATATCTCTTGCTTAATTTACCAGAGTGAAATAATTTTTTTCATGCCATCGAAAATATGATCAGCAGTCATATTGAAATTTTCAGTGGAGTGTATCGAAAATAAGCTATCCACAATTTTTCTTTCAAATTATGATAAAAAACGATATTTTATTCAAACTAAAAATAATCCTTTATTGTACGAGGTTAAACTTGAGCATAATGAAAACCGGATGAAATTTAAGTTTTTCTTTCACGAATTTTCGAACTTTTGATCGAACGCTCTTCATCAAGTTCCGGACAAGTGTTGCAACGAAATTTTTCTCAACGAAATTTATACCCTTTTCCGCAAGCCAATTGAGAGTGGTTTTGGCATAGTGAGCCGACGCTAAATCCGGCCAAAACAGTGGAGGTGTACTATGCTTCTTATATAAAAGCAGCAATCTCTTCAGGAGACACTCAGATCGATAGATTTCTGCATTTATAGTTCCGGTAGTGTAAAAAATGGTTGACTTCGAACCACAGGAACATATTGCTTGCCATACCAGTACCTTTCGACCGAATTTCTCCACTTGAATCGACCTGTCCGCATCGCTCACCTACTTCCCAACGACGACAGTAAAGTATTGTGGACCTGGAAGGGTTTTTGAGTCCTTCTTTACATAAGTCTCATCGTTCATTAAAACGCATGCATCCGGACACTGCAAAATACGCGAATACAATTTCCGGGCCCTTGTTGCTGTTCGCTTCTTCAGTTCTACACTTTGTTTCGAGATTTTCTGCTTCTGCTTACGCTGGATCATTCCGACACTTGTTCCTGCTTTTTTGGCCAAATCACATTTTGACATTGATTTGTTCTTCATGATTAGAGATACAACTTTCTGGTCCAGTTTCGGGTTGGAAGAACCGGGTTTTCTGTCTCTTCCTGGTAGTTCATCCGAAAAATAGTGTTCCCCAAAGTTATTAATGATGGTTTTAACACTGGCATGATGAATCCCAAATCGCTTCGTCAATTTTCGCATAGTAATACCCTTCTCACTTAGCCATGTGTCCTTAATTTTCACTTCCTTTTCAATACGCGACATTTTGAAAAAGCAGAATGTCAACCACACTAACAAGTAAACAAACAATAGCTGACAGCCAAACGCACAGTATGCTGTGATCTGAGCATAAAAAACCATCACAAATCCATGCGTACAACACAAATGTATGTGGATAGCTTATTTTCGATACACTCCTTATAAGATAACCATATATAATATAAAATTGAAATTTTCTAAAATGTTTGGTGTGAACAAAAACTAAGGTGAAATTCAGTGCCAAAGTAAGGCGTGTTAAATTCCAACCGCATGAATTGAACGAATCATCGCACAAAGCGTATCGTGCAAAACCGATTCATAGATTCAAGGAATGTTTTGAGTTATTGAGCGCAGTGGGCATACGACACGTTTTGTTCACTCGTAAAACAGTTCAATTTATAACCAAAATGTTCCTATAATTGATTTTCTGCTCATCATTTGTTACAGACAAAAATCTTTGGCATGGTGACAATACCTTACCAAGCATTATTTTATAAAATAACTGAATAATATTCAAATTTTTTTTATATGTTCAATTTTATATCAATAATAATAATAATAATAATAATAATAATAATAATAATAATAATAATAATAATAATAATAATAATAATAATAATAATAATAATAATAATAATAATAATAATAATAATAATAATAATCATAATAATAATAATAATAATAATAATAATAATAATCGTACATACTATCGATATTCGGAAGTGTGGAAAAAAGAACTTCAGTTCTTTTCGTATTCACATCATCCAGTTATGTCGCTGACATTACCCATTCGATGTGAATCTCATTCCGAAGTTTATGGCCGGTACTTCTGGTGTTTCTGGAACCGGAAAGCGGAGAATTGGTGTACCCAGTATTACTTGGTAACACTGGTTGAGGGCTCGTTAGTATGCAAGTGGGAAAAGAATAAATTGATTGCTTTCTGACATTTCCGGTATGGTTTACGCAATTTACATTACTTCCGCAATGAAATTGTTTGCTGATTCAGTAAATGAAAAAGTAATGCCTTGATCCCTATGAGAAAGCCGCACATGGTTCTTTCAAATGTGTGATCAAACACAGATAGCTGTTTCAATAATAATTGAGACATTATTTTTGAAATATGTAGGTTTGAATATATTTATAATAAACTTATGCGTACTTAATACTGATTACATTCTAACAAGTCTTTTGATTAGTTTAACATTTATCGGCACCACCTTCCACATCTACTCGTGATGCGAATGTTCGTGCCCGTGCTCATACACAGGATGCTGGTGTTGGTGGTGCTGGTGCTTCACTTCCGGTTCGTGCTGCACCAGAGGTTCGTGCTGAACTTTCTTCACGACAGCATTGAACCCGTGCAATGGATCAGCGGTGTACTCCACTATCCGAGTGCTACCGTCGGAATCGAAGATCGTGTAAGCACCCCGCACCACATCTCCATCGCGTTCTTCCCAGTGTGTCTTGTGATCTCCGGTGTGCGGGTCCTGAACACCGTAGTCGAACTTGTATTTGGCGTGGGCATAGTAATCATGCGGAATCTCGTAGACGTGTTCCTCATGATGTTCTACCTTGTGGTGGTGGATCTCCGGCTGGGGTTGGTGATGCTCTTCCTGGGGCTGGTGATGGTGGTGCAGACGGTAGCCCGAGACGACCGCAACCGCACACGTAACGAGGCAGATAAACTGACGAGGAAAGTAGAATATGTTGTCAATTAGCATATATCGCACAGAGAAATGTACTTATTATTCATTCCACTCACTTTCAGCATGGTTGATCAACTTGGTTTTAGGCCAAAAAGTAAAACTATCCTATGCTATGCTAGTTGTTCACGGGTTGTAGTTGCTGTCCAATGTTTGATGACTCTCGATCGAATGATATAATTAAAGCACTTCAACTAGTTTTTATAGCAAAACAATAGAAAAACTACCACTCGGCTGGCGGTCTGGGAGAAATGGTGCTTTTCGATGTTTTTCGTAGCGATTTTGCTGCGATGTCGATACAATCGGGACCGCTTCGGATTTAGTTGTAGTAAATGTGGCGAAGATTACATAAAACAAAACAGAAATAATTGAAAGGAAAATCGCTCACGGATTAGGCTGCACCGGGCGGCAGGGGAGTCGGTGGGCTTTGCTGCTGATCCGCTGATCGGCTGACTCTAATGTAGTCACCATAATTTCATTAGCACACGTTTAAAATCAATTTAGGCTCCCGCATCAGCGACGAATGCCGCAGTGAACCATTGAGGGATCGAGAAAATTGGAGGAAATTATTTGTTGCTGAATGCGGTGGGTGGCTGGCTGGTTGTACGTGACTGGCGATGGGAGCTAAACGGAATGATTCTTTATAATTTTTTGATCTCTTTTTTGATTTATGATTTCGACTTAGGTTTGCTTGAACGATATATTGTTGAATCGAGAATTTAGAAATTATTCTCATTTATTTCATTTTCCAAGGAACGCTTTTATTTTCCTAAAAGCAATCAAAAGAATTGTTGAGTGAGTTTTCAAACCTTTGCGATTTTTAACGTTTAAAACGGAATAATTCAATCTTTACTTTATTTAAAATTTGCTTCGTAAAAATCGTTTTGTATAATGAGTATTGTAAATGTCGAACTATTATTTTTGAAGTCGCTTCGAAAATCAAAATGACTAATTGACTTCTTATTCATCGGCAACCCTTGAAAAACCTTATAATATGATAGTCGGATTGAATTTAATGAGTCGATGTCGGAAAACGATGCTTCAGATAATTTCAAAATCTAAGACTGTAAGTTCCTCTTTTATTGACATCTATGGAGAACCCAAACAATCTGAATTTGAATGTTTTCTAAACAGGTTTGATGAGTAGATTGCAGATAACAATATTCTGGGTCCCTGTTAAAGCCAGGGTATAATAAATGATGTAATAATAATGGAACATGAGATTCAATACGTTCTCTGGCTCAATTCGTTAAAGAATCACTCACATTTCCATTGTTTTCAAATAGTATAGATAGACCGAAGGTTTCCTTCTTGGATTTTGAAATGATTTTAAATATCTATTTATGGTTTACATTCATCAAATCCTATCTGGCAATTCCCAGACTGTAATTGTGTTCAAGAAATATCGATAAATCTGAAATCGCTACTTGGATTTCGTATTGACAGCCAACATCGTTTTCCGGCATCTGAAGGATGCACGAACTCAAATTTCTTCACAGGAAAATATTTGTCAAAATTCACCTATTCAACCGATCATCGCCAAACGCTCAGATAATCAAATCAAAGAAATTTTTTCATTAATTTCAATACCAAACCAAAATGAGTGAACCTTCTTCTCAATCCTACTCATAAGTGTTTTACGTTTCGCTTTAGGTTCATCAGTGCATTAACAGATTATGTTAGACTGCTAATGCCACCTTGCGGATCAACATTATCCGCTTGGCAGACGTACAGTCATAGCTATTTGCAACGCACTTTTTTTGCACCGCAATTCATTGTCTATCCCGTCGCGTCAAATGAAAACAAAGTTATGATCGCAAACATGTAGTAGTCATTTTGGTTTTGGTACCTTATGGGCACTGGGTTGTGTCGAAGTGCACTGTTTTTAATTGTTTTAATTGTTCATCTGAGACGTCAGGATAGACATTGCATTTCGGTGTGAAATAAGTGTATTGCAAATAGCGATAAATTACGTCTGCTTAGCGGATTATGTTGATCTGCGAGGTGGCATTAACAGTCGAACATAATCTGCTAGTGCACTGATGAGTCGAAGGCGAAACGTATAGAAACTTAAAACAGTTATGTGCACTTTAGCTCAAACCGATATCCATGCGGTACCAAACTGACTACTCATAAGGTCTTGTACAACGTTTGAACGAACACTTTTTCAAATTTTTCTTTGATTTAACTTCCTTATGATGTTTCCGAGGCGTCTGCCGCCGTGATGGTCCAGTACTTTTCAATTGGATACAGTTCTGGTGCGTTCGGGGGATTGAAGACCTTCAGCACGAAGTTGATCTCATTAGTTTTGTACTACTGCAAAACAACTTTCGTGGAATAGCACGAAACTAAATCCAGCCGAAAAAGCGTAGGACCATCCGGAAGGGGCTTTTGAAGGCATTGTATGTATACGAGCCAATTGGCAGAACCGATTTTTACAAATGGAGTGCTCCGCTTGCCATATGAGCTAATTGCTTGCCAAATCATGAGTTCTTTTGTGAAACACATCTTTATTTTCTATATAGGGGTGTAAATCATAAACTCAAGTAAAACACAAGTAGAAATGTGGTCAGGTTTTAAACTCTTACAGCTCAGTCTATTTTGTATCAATTATTAATATTGTTTCATCATTTGATTGGAAATATGTCCATGCTTCGATTTGAATGTATCAAGCCCTGTACTGTCAATTATACAGGGTGATTTTTTAAGAGCTTGAGAACTTTTTTAAACAATAAAACGCATAAAATTTGCAAAATCTCATCGGTTCTTTATTTTAAACGTTAGATTGGTACATGACATTTACTTTTTGAAGATATTTTCATTTAAATGTTGACCGCGGCTGCGTCTTAGGTGGTCCATTCGGAAAATCCGCTTTTTTATCGACAAATTTTGTTCAGCGATGAGGCTCATTTCTGGTTGAATGGCTACGTAAATAAGCAAAATTGCCGCATTTGGAGTGAAGAGCAACCAGAAGCCGTTCAAGAACTGCCCATGCATCCCGAAAAATGCACTGTTTGGTGTGGTTTGTACGCTGGTGGAATCATTGGACCGTATTTTTTCAAAGATGCTGTTGGACGCAACGTTACAGTGAATGGCGATCGCTATCGTTCGATGCTAACAAACTTTTTGTTGCCAAAAATGGAAGAACTGAACTTGGTTGACATGTGGTTTCAACAAGATGGCGCTACATGCCACACAGCTCGCGATTCTATGGCCATTTTGAGGGAAAACTTCGGAGAACAATTCATCTCAAGAAATGGACCGGTAAGTTGGCCACCAAGATCATGCGATTTGACGCCTTTAGACTATTTTTTGTGGGGCTACGTCAAGTCTAAAGTCTACAGAAATAAGCCAGTAACTATTCCAGCTTTGGAAGACAACATTTCCGAAGAAATTCGGGCTATTCCGGCCGAAATGCTCGAAAAAATTGCCCAAAATTGGACTTTCCGAATGGACCACCTAAGACGCAGCCGCGGTCAACATTTAAATGAAATTATCTTCAAAAAGTAAATGTCATGTACCAATCTAACGTTTAAAATAAAGAACCGATGAGATTTTGCAAATTTTATGCGTTTTATTGTTTAAAAAAGTTCTCAAGCTCTTAAAAAATCACCCTGTATATGATTTAATTTCTGATTAGTAGCGGACAGTGTCATATTTTGTCTGCTAAAAATCTCCAGCATACCGGATTTCCCTGCCATAGACGACGGTTTTGAAGGAGATATATCAAAGGGAAAACATCGCTCTGATTGGTCAATCGATCCAAAAGGGAAGCAGTTGGAAGCACGCGAATCTATCAATAGAAGCGAAATTATAGCTAACGTTTCAGTCCTACGCGTAGCATACTAGAGGTGGGTTGTTGCTAGGCAGCAAGACAAAAAGTGCCATGAAACGATTTGAAGCTTTAATTGGTATGCTCTGATCTTGTGTCATGCAAGCTCGGATGAAATTTCATGTTATGTCGTTTCTGACAACTACTCCAGGGTAAATTTTGAGTGCTTAAGATGAATTTCTAATTTATATAAGATGAACTCGATTGATAATGAGAAAAAGTTTATCATTTCAACCGAAATCGCAGAATGGTAGAGGAACTTAAAGCTATAAAAATTACTGCTTGCATACAAAACTTGAACACAAGCTTGGCGAAGAGAAGCTTAAATATCGAAATCCGTATCGCAAGTATGTACAAAGATATAATTGCATACATTTGGGATATTGATGTAATTTCGTCGGCTACAAAACAAATACAAATCTAAACAAACAGAGTCTATATTCTGAGTTCACGTGTTCGTTATTCCTAATAAAGATCAATCTAAGCAGACTCTTGTGCAATTGCGGATTCAGAAGTGTAACGATTGATTAAAAATTTCGATCATTAGAAATTTTGGTTGCCTTGTTGCACATCAATGACTCGAACAACCATATAAGGCTGATCCTTGTAGTTTTTTTTTGAGAATTTGCAGTCATTTACTATCTAACGTCTTCTAGGACACCAAACTTATGATGGGCAGTAAAAGCAGAAGTCCTGGGGGCCACCCGAAGTCTGCGTGTGTGTAGTCTTTAACGTGTCTTCATAACTGTTCTTTTTAAAAGTTTGAAGTACCCGGATTCTTTTTAAAAGTTTTAAGTACCCGCTTGTGATCCTTTTCGCTTTATGGAAATACATTTTTGTCACTTTTTCCTTCCAATCAACAGGTTAACGTTCATTGTAACGATTTAAAACACGGAACACCGTAGATTGTGTACTTCTCTGTTTCCTGCCGATAATCTGATGAGGGATTTTCAAGGTGCGTGCGGAAAATTAGTATACGCCGCTGTTGTTCTTCCGACTTCATCGGAGCAACGATTGCATAACTACTACTGTCACTTACATAATGTAAACATTACACATTTAACTAGTTTAACCCAAAGTTCAAAATAAAAATACCCAATAGGTGAAATGTTTATTTATTTTTATTTTTTATTTATTTATCTATATCTTTCCATCTGACCTGGATTGATCTCAATGGAGTTTTTGGTGGAGTGGGAAAAGCCCATTTGAAATTCATCAAATGCGCGTAAAAACCCATCATCTTTTTAACATTTCACATATTTGTTTACATAATTACAATTCAAAAACATTAGCCTAACAAATGAAGGTACAAACATTGTCCAGTGCTAAAAAATAATTAAGTTCTACTTATATTCTATCCGAGTCTCTTAAGCCTATTCTTGAAAACAACACTAGACACACAAGAGTCGAAAAGGTCGTACACGCTATTGAAAACATTGCACATTGCCCTAATCGGTTCGTTCTGACCATATTCCGTTCTTCGTAAGTCGAGTCGCAAGAAATTCCGCGTTCTTAGCGTTCTTGGAGGGACATTAATACATATTTGCGAGAGAATTTCAGGAGCATCATTTTGTCCATTCAGCAATTTCGCTATAAATACTGCTCTGAGTGTATTTCGTCGTTTGTCTAGTGTGTCCATGTCGAGCAAACGACAGCGCTCAATGTATGGTGGAAGCTCTGACGGATTACGCCATGGCAGAGATCTAAGAGCAAATCGCAGGAATCGTGATTGAACTGCCTCAATTCTATTGATCCATACACTGGCGTAAGGACACCAAATATGCACTGCGGCTTCAAGGGTAGAACGTACTAACGCGTAATATAACGCTCGCAAGCAGTATGGATCAGTAAACTCTTTGGCGATCCTCATGATGAAACCTAGGTTTCTATTTGCCTGAGCAATTATATGCGAGTAGTGATGTCTGAAGGAGAGCTGGGAATGAAGAAGCTCACCCAGATCTTTGAAAACAGTTACTCTTTCAAGTGTTTCCCCAGAAATAGTGTAGTTCCAGACTATCGGGCTTTTCTTACGTGTGAAAGAAATCACAGAGCATTTGGACACAGTTATAGTTAAGAGGTTGAAATTGCACCATTCACAAAAATTGTTTAGGTGCTACTGAAGTTCCATGCAATCAGCTGTCGATTGCACAACAAGAAACAGTTTCAAATCGTCCGCATACATGAGTCTGCATCCTAGTGGAATGACAAAAGAAATGTCATTAAAAATAATGAAAACAGCAATGGTCCGAGATTGTTTCCTTAAGGTACACCTGATTCGTTAATGAAGTTTTGTGACTCGACATTTCCTAGCTTCACTGATAAAATTCGGCCTACGAGATATGATTTAAGCCACTGAGAGAAACTAGACGATGCACCTAGACGCTCCAGTTTCGCAATCAAGAGCGTATGATTTACACGGTCAAACGCTGCTTTCAGGTCGGTATATATTGTATCTATCTGTGATCTAGTTTCAATGTTCTTAATACAAAGGGAACAAAATTGTGTCAAGTTAGTGATTGTAGATCTGCCTGGATAAAAACCATGCTGATCATTAGAGATATATGGCTTTGTTTCACGAAATAAAACGTTTCCCACTAAAATCTCCAACAGTTTTGGTCCAGCACAGAATCCTTTTTTGAAGATCGGGAACATCTACGATTTTTTCCAGCATGCAGGAAACCGTGACTGCGACATTGATTGGTTGAAAATTAATTTGAGGGGCGCACACAATGCTCTTGAACATCTTTTCAATACTATAGACGGAATTCCATCTGGCCCAGCTGATGTTGAGGATTTCAACTTACTTATTGCCGCCATAATATCCTCATCAGAAAATCGAATGTTTGAAATATTTATCACATTATATGGAACGTTTCGAAGGCATCGTTCCACCTGAGTTGAATTAGCCGAGTCTGTATTGAATACTCTCGAGAAGTGTTGTGCGAATAAGTTGCAGGTGCCGATGTTTCATTTTCAAGGAACATACTGGAAGGAAGTCCGTTTTCTTTGCGTTTGCCATTAACAAAAGACCAAAATTTCTTCGGATTTCGTTTCAGTTTGGATTGAGTTTTTTGTACGTGCTTCGAATAGAGATAGCGATTGTACGAGCGATAATTGTTACTAGCTTGAGCAAAATCCCTCCTTGTTATTGGGTTTCGTCGATTGGAATAGTGCCGAAGTGCAGCTGCTCGTAACCTAAAATGTTACAGCCATTAGGAAGTGACGAAATGCGTTGTCCGTACTCTCTTACATATTGTAAGCGTTTTCAAGGAATATCGTGAAATCGGAAGCCGTTATTTTGGACTGTTTTACGGTCTTACTCTCTTACCGTCTTTCCGTTTTACTATTTTACTGTTTTACTGTCTTACTGTCTTACTGTCTTACTGTCTTACTGTCTTACTGTCTTACTGTCTTACTGTCTTACTGTCTTACTGTCTTACTGTCTTACTGTCTTACTGTCTTACTGTCTTACTGTCTTACTGTCTTACTGTCTTACTGTCTTACTGTCTTACTGTCTTACTGTCTTACTGTCTTACTGTCTTACTGTCTTACTGTCTTACTGTCTTACTGTCTTACTGTCTTACTGTCTTACTGTCTTACTGTCTTACTGTCTTACTGTCTTACTGTCTTACTGTCTTACTGTCTTACTGTCTTACTGTCTTACTGTCTTACTGTCTTACTGTCTTACTGTCTTACTGTCTTACTGTCTTACTGTCTTACTGTTTTGCTGTTTTACTGTCTCACAGTCTTATAAATCCGAATGGAGATAGACTCATTCAAAAGATACTATTGGGCCATTGATTAAGTTCAAAGTACAAATGACTGTCTTTTCTGGGGACATAGATATATTATAAGTGACGTAAACGTCAAACGTAAACGTCAAAAGCATTTTTTTCTTATCACCCAATTCTTTCAGTAATTGTCAAACGATTTTATCAAATTCAGGCTCGATCGGAATCTATCATTGATTAATTGTTTAAATTCGAAGATCAAATAACGGTCAATTCTGGTTCCGGGTACTATGGTAGAAGTGGTATAAGTGACGTAACCGACAAGACGTTCTGTTTTCTTTAAGCATTTTTTCCTCAAAATTTTCTCATTGAAAATATCAACTCATTAAATTTATGATTGCATTTCGAACAACACTGACGTTGATATTATGTATCGCTACATCGCTAGTGCCAAAGAGTGAAGAGATACCAAATCAACACCCTTATGTCGTTTTTGCTTGAAACCAAACCTAACCCAGTGTCCACCCTAACTGATGTTAAACCGTTCATTTGAAGCTAGTTTCGAACCTAGTTTCAACGTTGTTGAGCTGAAAATCGAGTCAGTTTCGAACCAGGTTTTGATATCAGGTTTGCTCCAATCCCCGTTGCAGTTTCGTGATATGTGTTTGCTTGATGAAACTACACTGGGTAAGTTTCAGTATTCTCAAGCGAAAAAAAAATTAGAAAAATGAAATTTACGCTTGATGGAAATTCAAGCACGCCGTAGTTTCGTCGGTGATGGCACAATATTACATCTATTAATATGTACAAATATTTTTTATCTTTGTATCGATGTAAACTTCAGCTAAATTAGCTATAAAGTTATTGATATGACATAACTTTACATACTTTGAATTATGAATTTAAGTGAGCTACGTTGTTCCTTTTATGTGCAGAGTAAGTTCAACTGCTACCAAGTGGTTCAAGTTGAAAAATGAGACATGATTTCTCAGAGAACATATTCAATCAAACTTAAATCCAAATGATAGATCTAATAGTGACATCGGAATTGCAAGATGTCGAGCGTTAAAAACTGTCAACCTTTTTACCCAAAACCTCGTCAAATCTCCAGAACAACAGGGGAGACCGGGCTGGTTGGTCGATGAGGCAGGTTGGCCGAGCAAAAAAGATTATTATGCGCAGTGGCACATCTATACCGATTTTGGAGGAGTATTAGAGTACCCATGTACCGACGTAATTACAGGTGTTTTTGTGTTATCGTTTGTACAGGACCACATTTGATCTTTTCACGGTGCTGGTGAGCAACTTTCTGTTTTTGTAAAGTAATGCGTGTAACGCAAACGTGTGATGTTTGATTTCCAAAAACGTGGTACTATTGCAAAGGTTATAATAAACCCAGCAAAATGGTACAATTGTTTCTAGTGTGACCTTGGTTTTGTTTTCTGTAAGTCGTAATTGTTCGCGAAGATATTCATTGGGGTAGGTTGGCCGAATTATGCGAGGGGTTGGTTGGCCGAGTTGTAAGCAATGTATCGAAAATAAGCTATCCACATACATTTGTGTTGTACTTGTATTTGTGATGGTTTTTTTTATGCTCAGATCACAGCATGCTGTGCGTTTGGCTGTCAGCTTTCGTTTGTTTATTTGTTAGTGCGGTAGAATCCTGCGTTTTCAAAATGTCGCGTATTGAAAAGGAAGTGAAAATTAAGGTTCTGGACACACGGCTAAGTGAGAAGGGTAATACTATGCGAAAATTGGCGAAGCGGTTTGGAATTCATCATGCCAGTGTTGAAACAATCATTAATAAGTTTGGGGAGCACTATTCTTTGGATGAGTTATCACGAGAAGGCAGAAAACCCGGTTCTTCCAACCCGAAACTAGACCTGAAAGTGATATCTCTAATCATGAAGAAAAAATCAATGTCAATACGTGGTTTGGTAAAAAAGCAGGAACGAGTGTCGGAATGACAAGCGTTTCAAGAGGCGAAATCACCTGAAGACCTACAAGAAGCAGAAAATCTCGAAACAAGGTATAGAACAGAAGAAGCGAGCAGTAACAAGGGCCCGAAAATCCGGGCCATCAGCCGGCTCCCCGTAGTCGGGGGTGTTTTCCGCGGACCCACACGAACGAAAAGATGCGACCAACAGTGATACGTACCAACGTCGTGCCAGTTTACTCCAGCGTACAAGATCCAGCCAGCCATGCCGACCACCCGTTGAAGACTAGATCTCCCAAAGCTCATATGATGTGAAAATAAAAAAAAAATCTAGTTTAAGTAGTTTAAACATATGCCCTCGGCATCTTATAGCTTAACGCAATGTGCCTTAAAATATGTTATTAAATAAGGGCCCGAAAATTGTATTCGCGTCTTTTGCAGTGTCCGGATGCATGCGTTTTGATGGACGATGAGACTTATGTAAAGGAAGACTCAAAAACCCTTCCAGGTCCACAATACTTTATTGTCGTCGTTGAGGAGGATGTGAGCGATGCGGACAGGTCGATTCAAGTGGATAAATTCGGTCGAAAGGTACTGGTATGGCAAGCAATATGTTCCTGTGGTTTGAAGTCAACCATTTTTTACACTACCGGAACTATAAATGCAGAAATCTATCGATCTTAGTGACTCCAGAAGAGATTGCTGCCTTTATATAAGAAGCATAGTATACCTCCACTGTTTTGGACGGATTTAGCGTCGGCTCACTATGCCAAAACCACTCTCAATCGGCTTGCGAAAAAAGGTATAAATTTCGTTGAAAAAAATATCAATTCACCAAATTGCCCTCAGCTTCGACCCATTGAACGTTACTGAGCAATCGTGAAGAGGGTCTTCAAGAAGACTGGTAAGGCAGCTGGGAACATGCAGGAGTTCAAAAAAATTTGGGCTCAAGCGTCCAAAAAATGCGATGCAATACTTGTCCGGAATTTGATGAAGAGCGTTCGATCAAAAGTTCGAAAATTTGTGCAGGAATAACTTAAATTTCATCCGGTTTTCATTATGCTAAAGTTTAACCTCGTACAATAAAGGATCAATTTTTAGTTCGAATAAAATATCGTTTTTCATCATAATTTGAAAGATAGCTTACCTGTTCTTCCTATTATGAAATTATTGAGAAATGGTTTCAGGAAATTGGAGGCTATGACTTTTAAATTATTTATGGAACCTACAACCCAAACATTGTGGTTGCAAGATCAGCCACTATCTAAACAACTCGATTATTAATTCATCGATGATTGGCTAGTTTTATTCTGAAATATCCTATAATTCTAATTCTCGTCAGTCGTTTTCGTTGCTATTCAAAAATGTTGATCCAAATTGTTGTAGCTGTAACCGGAACCGTATCCGTGTCCTTCGTAGTGACCTCCGTAGTGACCGTAAATCTGGGGATGGTGGGCATGACCGATGCGTTTCACGTGCGCCTGTAAACCGTGATGTTTGTCCGAGTGGTACTCCACGACTCGCTTGGTACCGTCGGCTTCATCCAGGGTGTATCCTCCCTTGACCACATCGCCATCCCGGTGCTCCCATTGGCTCTTGTGGTCACCCGTGTGATAATCCTTCACACCGTACTCGTACTTATATTTGGGATACGAGTAATGATCCTTATATTCACCATCCCAGTACTGGGCCGTGGCGACTACCAGTAGGCTGCAAAGGACGAAAAGGGCTAACTGCAAAATAAACAATTTTTGTTAGGCATTCAATCGTAAAAAACAAATAAGGTGACAACTTGCTTTGAACATTTTCTTAACACAATGGTTGACGTGATGGAACTGATGGAAATCGAATAGTTACTAGGAGTTTTATACTTCTGATTGGTGACAGTTCAAACCTGGCGAACAACAAAGAACTTTGACTAAGCAGGCAGCAAACCATTTGATTACCATTCGATTTCCCTTGCGGTTTGATCTGGCGTGCGACCGAAGAATTTCACCCACCACTGCTCAAAGTGCCATGCACCGGATCGAAACGTATTTCAAACCACTCAAATACTTATTGGCTTGTTGATGGGTTACCGTTACAAAATCATAAATTGATGGAGGCAAAAAGGCAAACAAAACCACTGAGTTCATTTTTCTCGAAGGCCGACCGATCGGTCTGGGTCGATTAGGTGTGGAACATTGCGTGCTTGTCCTTGAAAATTTTTCAGTTTTCGTGGTCGCGATCAGTGCGAAGCAGGAAAAGCGATCGCAGGTACACGTTTAGGGAAAATCAAACTTGATTTTGACTTTGAAACCGGGCGCAAGAAAATTTGCTAATGTTGATCAGATTAGCTACGCTAATAACGGACAATGTACCGTAACGGAATGGGTAGTGGTTTTGTTGCGCACAGTAACTCTGAGCATGGTGATCCTGGGTGGTTCGGTGAAACTTGTGATCGATCGTTATGATGTGCATTAAATTACTTTAGAACTATTGCATAGATGACGATTACCTACTTATTATTATCAGTAAAAGTGTTTTGGCAGAGTAATCATGACAAATGCGTTTCAATGTAAGCTGGAGATGGACTACAGACCAGACATTGCGTATTGCAGATCGATTTTAATAGAAACCCGGTAAATACTGAATTATAAATTTGATAGAAAAATAAATAGAGGCAGGCTCACTGAGTAGTTGGAGATATTTTCGTTATCTTATTTTCAAGATAAAAAATGTTGATCTTTGTGTAAATTGTGAATGTTGGTTAGTTTTTGCCTTTCTCCATAGAAAAATAACTTTTGAACGGACTGTTACTGAAGATTACTAATTCTCGGTGTGCCTTTCACCAGACTTTTTGAACTTTTCCACTGGAACTGTCAGTATGGAGTATTCAAATTATTGCATTTCTTTACGTTTACTGTCATGTTATTTCTGTAACACATGTCTAAGGCCTTCTGTATATTTATATAGCACAACAATCCACAAGACTTGTGATGATGCCATATATTCGGAGATCATTTACATTCCTACTTTAAAAGACGACAATTCACTGCAAAGAGTAGCACAGCTGATTCGTGGAGAACAACAAAAATCCTCTAAGTTTAAAGGTCATATTAGTAGATGGTCATACAAATTTACTTCGGCTATACTGGTTTCGGATTCAGGTTCCGGAAGTAATGGTCTGAAATTTCAAAACGAAACTCGCCGAACATCGCCATAATGTCTTGGATATAAATTAATGTTTGAGCACAGATATGAGGAAAAATAGTACGAGGAAGCCATACTAGGCGAACGAGGGTGATGCCCTAGTAGCTGAAACCTAAACCGTTGATTTTTAACCATAAGTAAACTATACTATTGAGACGCACTTTGAGGTATTCGTGCCGCTTCGAAACACTCGTGCTGACTTCAGTCTATTGTCGGGTAATCATTCTGTTCTTTGGCGTATAATAATGGATTCTGTTAAACATGTATTCGAAGTGCGCTTGCGTTCGTCTTTCCAACCCTAAATAAGTATGTGCGGGATACAGCGGTAGGATATCTTTTTCATCTGCGGAATCTTGCTAAACTAAGGCATTCTCGCGCACTTTCTCTTTCCGATCGTCCAGTACAATTTTAGGTATTATCATTATTGTCATTTATTTTAACCCGGTTTCATCCTTCAATTTATGTGGTTTTGACTCTGTTCTACTTCGTAGGACCTGCCGCTGCGTGCTTTATCGGCAATGGAGTTTTCATCATCACTCTCAAAACCTCTATCTCACGATGTAATCTACAGGATTAACAGCCCCATAAAATTTTTCAATTTTTTTTTCGATTCTGTTTCTGATTTCGGGAGGTGCCGCCATGTAATGCTTCATAACGCCTAAAACTTATTTAAAGTAACAATTGTAACGCTTCGTAACAATTATAACGCTTTGTAATTCCTACAACTTGCGAAGAAGTAACGCGTGTAACGCCTACAACTTACTAAAAAGTAATGCATGTAACGCTTCGTGACGCTTATGATTCACGAAAAAGTAGCGCATATAACGCTTCGTAACATCTATAACTTACAAAACAGTAACGTTTGTGTAACGCTTTGTAACGGCTGTAATTTACTAATTAGTAACGCATGTAACGATTCGTTACGCTGAAAATCTGCAAAAAAGTAACGCATGTAACGCTTCGTAACGCCTTCAATTTACAAAAAAGGAACGCTTCGTAACGCTTTGTAACGCTTCGTAACGCCTGTAACTTATAAAACAATATCATTTGTAACGCTTCGTAATGCCTGTAACTTACAAAAATAGTACGCTTGTAACGCTTCGTAACGCCTATAATTCACAGAAATTAACGCATGTAACGCTTCGTAACGCCTATAACTTATGAAACAATAACGTTTGTAACGCTTCGTAATGCCTGTAGCTTACAAAAATAGTACGCATGTAGCGCTTCGTAACACTCAAAACTTAAAAAAATGTAACGCATGTAACACTCCGTAACGCTTCTAACTTACAAAAAAGTAACGCATGCAACGCTTCGTAGCGCCTATTGCTTACAAAATAGTATCGCATGTAACGCCCATGACTTACAAAACAGTAACTTTTGTAACGCTTCGTAACTCCGGTAACTTACTAAAAAGTAACTCATGTAACGCTTCGTAATGCCTATAACTTACAAAAAAGTAAGGCATGCAACGCTTCGTAAAGCCTATAACTTACAAAACAGTAACGTTTGTAACGTCTGTAAATTACTGAAAAGTAACTCATTTGATGCTTCGTAACACTTATAATTTCATTAAACGTAACTCGTTTAACGCAAGAATCTAACCCTTGTAACGGGTTTCAACATTCTTATTTTCCACAAAATAGCTCATATGTTTTGTAGCCCTAATTTTAAGAAAATTATCACATGCAACACTTTCTAGCTTCTTAAACGTAACGTAACGCTTCTAATCTCATCAATATCGAGTGAAACGCTTTGTCAAATTGAACATTTGTACATATTGGGGACGGGCATAGCGTGATTAGTAAGTAGATGCTTTTTACGCAACCCACCTGGGTTCGATTCCCAAAGAGGCGAAGTACCTTAACGCTAAAAGCTCTATAATCGGAACAAAAAAAAATTTCATGGTACTTTTACTTGACTCAGATAGGCCTTGAAAACATATATAGCCTCAAGAGCTAAACTACTACTTTATGTATTTTATATATTATTTTTGTTGTCATTTATTTTAGCCTGATTTCATCCTCCATTTTATGTGGGTTTGACTCTGTTCTGTTTCGTAGGGCCTGCCGTTGCGTACTTTTTCGCCACACAAGATTTGACCATCACGTAACTCTCAAAATCTTTATCTTACGGTGCAATCTACAGGATCAACGGCCCCATAATATTAGTTTCTATGGGATTTAGTACGGGGAAACTGACTTTTTACAAAAAATCACCCTATTGACTTTAAAAATCAGTGCTTGCGTTTTTTTAGTAGGACATTTAACGAGGAAGCAAACATTCGAGGACCGCAAGATTTCTTTTAAGTGACAAGCCAGGCTTCAAAATTTTCTGTAAAGACGCAAAAAAGTCAGACTTTTTAATTTGAAAAAAAAAAAGATATTTTTGGTGCCTTCGACAATGTTATAGATAAACTCAAATCCAATAACTTTACCAAAGACATTAACTATCTATCTCGTATTGTTATGGACGATACTATTTTATGCAAACAAAACAATAATTAACATGACTTTTGTGTGTCTTTACAGTAAGTTTTGGAACATTAAAAAGAATCTTCATACTAAACTGAGTAACTGTCATGAAGACATCAAATAACTTAGATTAACACGAGCAGCAGTAGTGATAGATATATTAACCATTGTTTGGACTTTGTGTCGGATTTCTTTTAATAACTTTTTCTACACCTATATTAGGATGATCTTCAAGCGATTTTTGTTTGTACAAAAGTCAGTTTACCCATACTAAATTCCATACAAACTCTACACCTCGGATGTGAAAATATAGTTTCATCGATCGACCTAAAATTTTTAATAGTTTAATAGTTCTATTGGGACCCAAAAGGAACACGGAAAGTGTGGAGGAGCTGAAATCAAAATTTTGTCTCACCCTAATAACCATATTTGATGTTTTTCTCACCTACTGCAAACCAGCGAACCAGCGCGCTGCAGACGGCTTTCTTTGAAATCTAGTGATCTGATCTGGATGAAATTTCAATCTGATATTTTTTTAAAGTATTTTTCAGAATATGCAATAATATTTTTCGTTTTTCTAAGCCGCTACTTCGTTTATAAATCTTTAAGGAAATTCTCTAGTGCGACGGCTTTTTTTGAACAATTTAGAAATTAGTTTTCGAAAAACTGTTGAAATAAAACAGTCTTATTTATTTGATTATTTTGTTTCGATAATAGAGGTTTTAATCTTATCGTTATTCGCCACTACGGGCAAGAAAAACTTGTCGATCTTATTCGCAGGGTTTGGAATCGAACCCTGGCGGACTGCGTGAAATACATTGGCTTATCCATCAGGCTATACCCGTCTACCAATTTTATTTATTTATTAGTATCATATATCAGCTCTCTTCCGAATTCATTTATACAATATTTGGAAACTACTAAACAGTAACAGAATAAAAAACAGGTGTCTATCTTCTGCATGATTCCGACTGTTCTGATTATCTGAAAACAAATATAAACTATTCGCCATTTTTTGACTACATTGAAATCGAACAAAAAAATTCTTTCTTGGAAAACTTCAGATAAAATAGTCTAATTACTTCTATTTTGAAATTTTAATAAGTTATAATAATAGAGAACAAACTCAATTCATTTAGTTCACCTTGTAGTTGTATATGCGCTAAGGATTCTGTAAATTTAGACTAGGACAATCATTAAATTTACACTGAAACAAACAGTTTTCTAGATGTCATGACAGCAGTTAGAATTTTTTTTTCTGATTCGGATGAAATGCAATAGCAATTTAGAAGACCGTACCGTTTCATTTGAACCTAAGTTTGAACAAATCGGTTATGCCATCTATGAGAAAAAGAGGGAGTTTGGAATTACGGTCCTTTATTTCCACTACTTTTGAAGCTGGATTCCGGGGACAAGTAAAGCCGAAAGTAGGTTCGGATGTCCTGTAAATTGGAATATGTGGTAGTCCAATTTAAAATAATTATTTCCAATTTTGAATCGTTGTTCTAAACGACGGCTTGAAATTTCAAACGCTCATCACTCCCTCAATTTAATAACGATAGCAAACTTATTTCAAAGTAATAGGTCATTTAACTATCATTGGTTATTTAGGTATTATTCTATTATTGAAATGACTAAATAATGCTTCCAATTTGTATAATTGCATGTTTTACTAATCATCACGATGGACAGATAACAAATCGAGATCAATCAGTTTGCATCTGTCATGGTAACTTGAAAGGTTTCTAGGGTATCTCCAAGGAAGCCGACGCAGAGCGAATCGAACAAATTTTCGTTGGATTACTTAAATGCGTTGGATATCGTTTTCATAGTAAGATGACCAGACAACCGACAGGTATATTCGAGCGTAGAACGAACTAAGGCACAATACAATGCTTCCAAGCAACGTGCATAATCGAATTTGTTAGTAACGCGGAAAATGAAACCAAGTAGCTTAGAGACTTTGAGCATCGTAAATTCAATGTGCTCTTTGACATTCAACTTAGAGTTCCGGAAGACACCAAGGTCCTTCACATGCGTTCATATGCGTTCCAGAACAATTTGTAAAATAGTATAGTTGAAACTGACTACAGATTGTTCTCAACTAAAAGAGATGGAAGAATCGTTCAAAACAATTCTGTTGATAGTACATCAATTAGTCAAATTATTCAACTGCTTTTGTAGAAATTCTGCGTCAGCTGTGGATTTGATGACATGAAATAATTTGAAGTGTTTTCATACACTAGATCGAAAAATTCAAATCGTTGAGATAAAGTAAAAATATAGACGGTCCAAGGTGACTTCCTTGAGGGACTCCAGCGGTAACAGCGGATGGTAAGGTTGTACAGTGTCCTGTTTTCACTTTTCTTTCGCGACCGGTAAGATGTGAGTGAAGTCAATTCAGAAATGACCGGTTTAATCCTAGTCTATTTAACTTTGAGATTTTTATGTGATGATCAATTTTGTCGAACGCAGCGAAATTGGTGTAAATAAAATCTACTTGTAGTCGTGATTGTACCAAACGTTTGATAAAGGAAGTAAAAGATACTAAGTTTGAAGGCGTCGAACGAGTTAGCAGAAAACCACGTTGAGTCTCATATTTAGAGAAATTATGTGTTATAAAATCCAGAAATGTAATTTAAATCTGCGTTGATACGGCACGCAAAGCTGCTATTCCGCGGTAGTTGGTTAATGTACACTTGTTCCCTCTTTTATAAACTGGAAACATATAGGATTTCTTCCATTGTATCAGAGTAAGTTTCTGAACGTAAAGAGCAGTTGAATATTATGGATAGTGGAACCAATAGATTGTTATGAGGGTTGTTACTTATGTATTTAGCCTAAAAATGAAAACAGTATTCTGTATGATCGGAAATGGTTTGTCAAAATACTCCCCTAGATGATCAATACACTTTTGCATACGCTTGAACCAATTTTCTTAACATTTTTACCATTCTTCTTGAAGTATCCCAAAATATGGTTTTTGAACGTTTCAACAGCTTCTTCAGGAGTATCGATACGTTTCCCACGCAGTTCATTATTCACGGAAGGGAACAAATAGAAGTCGTTAGGTGCTAAGTCAGGACTATACGGCGGGTGGCCCATTAATTCGACGTTTCGGGTGCTCAAAAATTCGGTTGTTTGAGCCGATGTGTGAGACCCTGCATTATCGTGATGAAAAATGATTTTGCGTCTTGCGTTTGTTTTCTTTACTTCACGAAAAACTTCTGGCAAACAAATGGTGGCATACTAATCAGTTTTTGCAGTGCGAAATGGTTAATAGGGAAAAAAATTTTCCTACTTTCAGTTTTTTAAAACACATTTTCATAGAAAGTAAGTCATTCATTGCATAGATGGTCACTAGTTTTGTTCGCAAATTGTCTTGGTCGTTATTTTCGAGTTCATATAGAGAACTTCATGAACTCAATTAAGATCAATCAAATTAATATGTGACATAATTAAAATGCTGCCTCCAATCTAAACAGTGAAGTAGGTTGTCATTTGCGTCGCTCGTTAGTCCATCGTCGTGAATAAAACTAGTCCAATTTGATTGTAATTAGCTCAAAAGAATTTGCTTCAGTTTAATTATTAATATCTGTCCTAAAACGGACAGGCCTAGACTTTAATAACGATAACAAATCGTTAACCACCGAGGCCGGAAAACAACATTCCACTCTGCCCTGTAGCGAATAGCTAATGTGATAGAACAATCGTACCCACAATCATCCTTTACATGCAAGTAAATTTACTGCAAGTGTTTATTCTTGCCATATTTGTTGTGATTTGTTTCATGTGTTGTTTACCACTCATTTTTTTTCTAGCGACTAGCGGGTCGTTACGTTCGGCATCGAAATTTTGCACATGATTGAGCATAAATGGATTGACCGCGTGTACCGTACCGTAAGCCGTGAAGAGGCCTTCCCGAGCATTGCTACCAATCATGCTCCGTGCAGTAAGTTCTTGTGATTTATTTTACGCTGTTTCCATTCGTTTTCACATATGTCTGATTTACTGCTTGAGCGATTTTCACTTATTTCAATTATTAATGTCGAAAAGTTGACAAATGATCGGCTAATGTAATGCGATTAATTTACAGCAAAGTGAGTGGAGGCGGCGACGGTGGCGGCGGCTTGCGAAAAGACTTGCCCGTAGCGTTAAAATTGCGCATTGCGCCAGATGCAAATTTTGGAAAATTTATTGTTCCACCAATTGGAAGTTCTCGTGCGAGTGGCAGGTCTCAGGAGACACCAACGCTTCCTAGTCGCCGTGCTAGAGAACTAGATTTACCGGGCTGGCGCGGCGTGTAAAACATATAGACAAAAATTTCGAAATTACGCGATCAGTATTAAATCGGAGAGATCTGGTATAATAGCCAAGGTATAGCCAAGGGACAGTGGACTTTGCTGGGTATAGTATAAATTAGCGTCTTACAGAACCGTCGAGTATCAGTTTTCATCTAGCGTTCCAATCAAGTAGATCTTAGCGATCACAAACATGTTTAAAGTGAGCTCAAAACTGTTTGGTGATTAGTTTCTTATTTTAAATTTCGGTTCTGTTTAGTTCTTTCTAGTCCTCGCTTTGGCGGTAGCCGTATCGGCCCAATGGGAAGGTGGTTATGGAGGTGATGAGCACAAGGACCACTACGCCTATCCAAAGTACAAGTTTGAGTACGGCGTGAAGGATCACAAAACGGGAGACCACAAAAGCCAGTGGGAACACCGGGACGGAGATGTGGTGAAGGGACAGTACTCACTGCACGAACCTGACGGTACTGAGCGTATCGTCGAGTACTCGTCGGACAAACACAACGGATTCCAAGCTCACGTGAAACGGGTTGGACATGCACATCATCCACAAATTTACGCACATCACCATGAGGGAGGATTCGGCGGAGAATCGTCGTTCGGAGGGCACGGGCATGGCCACGGTCACGCTAGCAGCTATGCCAACTCGAATCTGTACTCGCATCACCATTGAACTCCTCGCAAGTCATCCTGATCTCACGCCTATTTTTCTAATTCTATCGACTGCCTGTGTACTTTGTTCTTGTAAATAAAATGTTTATAATTTCAATTAAAATTTCTTAGTCATTTTGATTTCACCTCCAGTATGCAAACCGAATACTGTAACGTGACATATATTCAAATTTTGGACAGGAACTCTCTTTAAAATGCTAAAGCATGGGGTATATTCTTCATTGTAGGTTCTAGTAGTCAAAACAGTTTCGTGGGTTAGAAAAAGTTGGCAGATTGTCGAGATAGTAGAATGTCTCTATTTGAAGAATGTTACCTTGCTCGGAAATGTTTGGAACGATTTTACAAACTTAGATAACAGTTTCATTTTGTAAACAGTGTTAAGTCAAATTTAGAAGACTTTATCCGTGTTTTGCTTCGTCGTTCTTAAACGACGGCTTGAAAGCTCTAGCCATCACCTTGTAATTCCAGGACCGGAAGCCATAATACCTTTTATTTGATTATACGTTCTTGCAAATTTGCTCAGATGTCTCTGAGAAGTCGGACTGAACTCTGTTTGGATTTGGATATTGGATCGCTATTTACGGTACTTCTGAAACCGGAAGCAGAGGTCCGGTATAACTAAAGTGAGATTATCCCAACATCTGCCACCAAGATCTACAAATTAGAAAAAATTATGAACTATTTCCAAGGAACTTCCAGCTCGTTATATGGTTAATTATAAAAAAAAACTTTTTTAAGTCATCTTGTGGTGTAATGATGCCTTTCTCATATTACTTATACTTGCAAAAATATCACTCGAAGACTCTGTCAAGAAATTTTTTTTCACTCTTGAATAAAATAAGAAACTTTTTTTGGGTATGGACTCACATAACATTTTCAATTTGTAATTTTTGCCTTTCTCATATAGAAAGGTTAGGCAATCACTTGAAAACCCTAGTAGTGAAAATTGGCCCGGAGGGCCAAGTGTAATATACCATTTGACTCAGTTCATCGAGCTGAGCAATGTCTGTGTGTGTGTGTCAAATAATCTCACTAGGTTTTCTCGGAGATGGCTGAACCGATTTTAACAAACTTAGATTCAAATGAAAGGTCTCGTGGTCCCATACGGAATTCCTGAATTTCATCCGGACCCGACTTCCGGAGTTATAGGGTAAAGTGTGTTCAATATTGTACATCGTCACTTAAACCGGCGAAACAAAAAACGTAAAAAATTTCCTAAACTGGTCTCAAGACTACACAAATCGATAGTCATTATCAGTAGGCAACTAAACAAACCGATTCCGGTTATCCTGTCCAAGTAGCAAACATTGTTCTAGTACTGAGTTTATTAACTCTTCTCGCAATGATTATGCGATTGGAAAAGCGCACTTCTCTTGAATGATGTGCAACAAGTCTCTGATTTCATATGTTTCACAACAGTAATATATGCTATGTGCAGACCGGAATTGAAACTGCTCAAATGGTCTACAGTCAGTTGAAAAACCGGATGTGGAACTTAATCCATTCAGGTTTTTGAGTTGGTTTCACAAGCAGTAATATGAATGAATCTTACATCCCTTACAAAAACGTGTTGAATCAATTGTCTAACATATCTAACAAAAATTACCAATATGAAGCAATTGTGAAACATGCCAATTATAACAAGTTTTAAATGCTACTTGGGTGGTTCCCGGTATTCGGTTCCGGAAATACCGGAAATAGTTGTCATATAGATCTCATTCATTTTTCTCAGCGATGGTTTGACCGATTTCCACAAACTTAGGTTCAAATGAAAGGTCTCCAGGTCCCTTACGGAATTCCTGAATTTCATCTGGATCCCACGTCCGGCTCCGGAGTTATAAAGTAAAGTGTGTTCAATATTGTACACCGTCCCTTAAAATATTTTCGACTTTGATTATACCGGTTCTCGGGTTCCGGTGCCGGAAGTGCATATAATAGTGAACCCACTTCTTTTTCTTAAAGATGACTTACGCAATCAAAGCACTGTATTATTATGTATTTTATGCACAAACAATATCTTGGTTTCTTTCAAAAATCGAAGAGAAAAATTTTGAATAGAATACCACAATATTATATATCCATGAGAAAAGCATCATTATACCACTAGGTGGATTAAAACAGGTTTTTTTCTTTATTCTGCATCGTCGCACTGAATTATTAAACACACTTTACCCTATAGGGCAACAGAGGTGTTTTGGCCACTTCAGCAACTTTTAAGACTATAGGAACTTACATTTGAGCTTATGTTTGTGGAAATCTATCAAATCATCTCTGAGAAAATTGAGTGAGTCTCGTTTTAGAGTTTTTGACCACTATTTCCGGGACTTCTGGAACTGGAAATTGGAAACCGATACGGCCGAAGTAGGTTCGTTTAGTAAGTAACTAATATAACCTACAAATTAAATCAGTTTTGAGCCAAATCTAGATGAATTTTACCCTATTTTGTACCGCTCTAAATGACGGTGTGTAATTTTAAACATACTTTACCCCATGAAAGCATGATGCAATTCTATAGCAACCTATGAGACTATGAGATTTTTTACTAAATGAGTGATACTCACGTGAGTGCACATACATACAAACATTGCTCAACTTGATGAACGATGTCCAATGGTATAGAAAACTTTGCCCTCCGGGCCAATTTTCACTAGTCAATTTTTCTAGTGATTGCATAACCATTAACATAACATAACATAACATAACAAGTAGGTGTAAATTGAAAAAAAGATTTACATATTTTCCACCTGGTTTCAATGTGGCAACTATGCACACTCTACGAAATTGAACACAGCACGCTGCGAACGGATCAAATCCGGTGGTGTTTTCTTCTTCCGTACCGCTCGTACCGATGCGTACCAGTTTTTGCATCGTCATTTTGAATGACGATTCGAATATTTTGACACTCATCGTCCCATAATTTCGGAACAGGAAGTCGAATCTGCTGAAATTGTCCCGTATTTTTAAGACAATGATTTAAATCAATTTGAATCATGATTTTTGAAATTTCGCGGACCCACGAGGACCGAAGGATGCGGCCAACATGGATAGTCGCCTGCTGAAAGCTGAATACTCGAGAATCCGCTACCCCGATACCACATTACATAATGATACTATTCTAGTTTTAAGTTAGTCGTAATTAAGATTAGTAAAAACCCTTGGCATCTTAGAGCTTAAGCAGTGTGCCTAAAAAATTATATTATAATATTGAATAAAAAAAAAATGATTTTTGAAATTTGGTTTAACCGTTGCAGAAAAATCGAAATGAGTTCCGTTTTTGGATCTTTTCTTCACTATTATCGGTGCTTTTGGACGCGGAAACCGGGGACTAGTAGTCCCAAAGTAGATTTATATATCTCCTAACTAACAAAGTATGCCTACTAGATGAATTTATCAGTAAATAGCGGCATTGCACAGTGGTTCAAAAGCGCAATTTCACGCTCTTAATTGATAACTTATTGGATCGTGGTTTTTGAGGTAAAGTATCTTCGGCAAAGTTGCTCAGAATGATAGACGCCATCTTTTGGCCAATTTCATTTATGTGAATAATCCCCCTAAAAGTGAGATAAACATTTTATTATAGCTCAGGGCCAACATAGGGGCTAAGTTACTTCGACAAAGTTGTGCAGAAAGTTATTTCAAACAAGTTTGCTGAAGGTACTATTCCCGTAACTTGAGTGTTTTTCAAAATATAATGTATTTTCTGAAAAGGGTGGCCAAAAACCAGTTTTTGTAAGAAAACATATATATTTTCAATTTATATGAGTTTTTCATGTTATACAAAGTTTTTTATCTTTAAAAAATACACAACTTTCTCGAACATACTATGCTGCTATCATTTCAGTTTTATGAAAAAAAGCAATTTTTCATGTTTTTTAAAATAAAATTTCAGCTTGTTCATTATCCAAAGGCGCAGGAAGGTGCAGATGAGACTACTTACATATTAAAGTACTTCAAAAGAGCTTTCATACCGTGGTTGAATTACTCGTCTGCGATCGTCTGCAGGCTAGATATGTTCTTTTCAAATATCCTTGTCCTTGACATTTTCAATGATAAGGCTCATTGTATTTCAGATCATTTTTCAGTATATATTCGTTACCACGGAAATTCTTACAATAAAAGGTTTTTATGGACATCGAAGTTCACAAATAGAAAAGTTTAGTAATAATTACAGACAGGTTTTTGAAAGTAACTGTCCGACGTTTTTTAAAAGTGAGATAAGAAGCCACGGCTTTGAAAAAAGTCAATTATCAAGTCGAATTACGTTATGTCATTTTTTGGTAAGTTTTTTCATATAGAAAAGCTCTGTGGATAAATATCTTCTATTCATCAATTAAAATGGAGATCGATAAACGCTTGCTATATTGTACTGTTCATAATGATTAAGAAGTTTCTTTTATACAGATGTCGGGAGTATTATACACGCGAGCAATCCAGATCACTTACGAATCGGGATCCCATGAATTGGTAATTAGTTTCATTGGATCCTTTGGTTACAAATATTCGTGAATGGCCAAAACAGTCCAAGGAGAATCTGTCGAACGATGCTAAGAGTCTTTTAGCTGGTTAAGAACATTGCCAGTTATCATAAAATAAATACAAATAACTAAAAAATTAGTTTTGATCATACTTCTCTCTACCAGAAGATGACATAACTTAATTCGATTTGATGATGACTTTTTTGAAAGTCGTGACAAAACAGTTACTAAACTATTCAATTCATAGACTTCAATGTGCACAAAAAAATAATATTTTGTGGCAAGTACCATAGTAATGAATATATACTGAAATCTGATCTGAAATACAATGAACCTTATCATTGAAAATGTCAAGGATAAGGATATTTGAAAAGAACATATCTCGCCTGCAGACGATCGCAGACGAGTAATTCAACCACGGTATGAAAGCTCTTTTGAAGTACTTTAATATGTAAGTAGTCTCATCTGCACCTTCCTGCGCCTTTGGATAATGAACAAGTTGAAATTTTATTTTAAAAAACATTAAAAATTGCTCTATTTCATAAAACTCAAATGATAGCAGCATAGTAAGTTCGAGAAAGTTGTGTATTTTTTAAAGATGAAAAACTTTGTATAACATGAAAAACTCATATAAATTGAAAATATATATGTTTTCTTATAAAAACTGGTTTTTGGACACCCTTTTCAGAAAATACGTTATATTTTGAATTACACTCAAGTTACGGGAATAGTACCTTCAGCAAACTTGTTTGAAATAACTTTCTGCACAACTTTGTCGAAGTAACTTAGCCCCTATGTTGGCCCTGAGCTAAAATAAAATGTTTATCTCACTTTTAGGGGGATTAATCACATAAATGAAATTGGCCAAAAGATGGCGTCTATCATTCTGAGCAACTTTGCTGAAAATACTTTACCTCAAGAACCACGATCAAATGAGTTATCAATTAAGAGCGTGAAATTGCGCTTTTGAACCACTGTGCATTGGAAGGATACTTTCAAAACAACCATGAATAACAGCGGCTCGTTATGTGAATAAGCATTTACTTAATGCTCTCATCAAATTATTCATTAACAGTTATCTAATTTGCGTTCTAAGTCCAGTTCATGGATATGATAAAGAATGAAAACAAATTGGAATGATTAACGTACGAAAGCAATAATTACCATAAATAATGACTACTCATTTTCGCTTAAAAAACCACTGCAATAAAAATCACTCAAAACAGCAATTGAACCGTCGCCGATTAAACAGCAGAAAAATGCATAAACCTCATTGAAATCGGTATGTTGAAATTTTCTTCCCTCGCTAGTATCGCGTTCAGGTGTTTATTTTTTTCTACAAAGAACAAGTACAACCACAAACCGAATGACGGGTGGTTTATGCCTTTTGGTGGACTGTTTTCAAGATCGCATGCAACTGCTGGTGGTGAGCCTATTCATCTGTACCTTGGCCACGCCACCCTGGGAAAGTAAGTTCGGTCGGTTTGTAGCGAACGAAACCAGAAATCTGGGCCGGTATTAATTGTATCCGAGCTTCTAAGGGTGTAGCGTTATTAAACATATCATGATGCCAAATTGGTATGATGAAAGTTTCTCTTTACACTTCAACTAGATCTATAAAATGGTTGGATGTGACTTACTCGAAATCAGTTCTACCAAAGCTAGCCGAACAACGATTTCAGTCAACTCAAACAAAATGTTCCGAGTAGGTAGTGCCTGATGTAGATTGTGGAAAAAGGTTAACAATTCTGTTCTAATTCTTTCAGTTCATCTTTGTTCTGACTCTGGCAGTTATCGTCGCTGCTAAGATTCACGAAGAACATTACGCTCACCCGAAGTATAAATTTGAATATGGAGTGAAAGATTTCCACACCGGTGATAACAAGGATCAGTGGGAGCATCGGGATGGGGATGTAGTCAAAGGCCAGTACACCGTGTACGAGTCGGATGGTACCAAAAGAATCGTGGAGTACAGTTCCGACAAGCATCATGGATTCCAGGCTCACGTGAAACGAGTGGGACATGCCGAACATCCGAAAATCTACGGTCACCAGGAAGATGGTCATGCCCATCAAACCGTGGAAAATCATGATCACAGTCATGCCAGTAGCTATGCTAATCTATATCAGCATCATCTATGAGATAGTCGCATTGTCGTGATAAAATGAAATTTGACTGTTAGAATGTAAAATATAAGGCCAGAACTGAGTGATATTCAGTTTCATAAATTAGCAAAACTTACTCTTTTGATTTCAGCTCAATGTAGTATATTCAAAAGTATTGATACTCGAAGCTGTCCACCTAGTGGTGTGGTGTGAAATTCTTTGCAGAGTTCGAGAGAACTCGGCCGATAAAAACTGTGCAATTAGTCGTTTACGTCACTTATACTATTATCTTTTCAGTACCGGAAGAGACAGCCATTTGATCTTCAAACTTGATGCACAATTCAATAGTAGCTTTCAGATAAGTCTAGGTTTCTTAAAATCGCCTTAGCGAATCTCTGAGAAAATTGATCGCTAAAAAACAACACGTTTTGTTGGTTACGTCATTTATACCATGATACACCGAAAGCTCCTTTTACAAACTAAACGGGTAGAGGTAGTTCGTAAAATAAGTTTACCTTATTTGAGATTTGCTTCGTAAAAAAAGTTTTGTGTAATGAATGTGGCTTTTTCGAAACGGATGTGAAGAGTAAGTCCAAGAAAATGAAGTTTGCGTTCGTTACAAAATCCAAGATTGCGGCTTCCGATTTATTGATACACTGGGGTCTCTTTTTACGCGGTTTTTTTTATCCGGTTTTTTTTCGCGGCTTTTTTTACGCGGATTTCCGAATTCACGTGGTTTTTTTTACGCGGATTTCCGAAGTTACGCGGTTTTTTTTACGCGGATTTCCGAATTCACGCGGTTTTTTTTACGCGGATTTCCGAAGTTACGCGGTTTTTTTTACGCGGATTTCCAAAGTTACGCGATTTTTTTTCGGCACCAAAAAAAATTTCGATTTGGAAGTCTCAAAATTTTTCTATGTCCCAAAGTCGATTTTACCAAAAAAAATTTCTTTTAGATTACACCAGAACTGGACGTTTCATGCATTTCTAAGATATTTGGCGTGAAAATTTTTTTCCACGCGGATTTCCGAAGTTACGCGGTTTTTTAAGCGGATTTCCGAAGTGACGCGGTTTTTTTTGCGAGGTATTTTTTTTACGCGGTACGTATCCACCGCGTAAAACGAGATCTGAGAGATATTTGGCGTGAAAATTTTTTTTCACGCGGATTTCCGAAGTTACGCGGTTTTTTACGCGGATTTCCGAAGCGACGCGGTTTTTTTTAAGCGGATTTCCGAAGTTACGCGGTTTTTTTTGTGAGGTTTTTTTTACGCGGTACGTATTCACCGCGTAAAACGAGATCTCAGAGATATTTGGCGTGAAAATTTTTTTTCACGCGGATTTCCGAAGTTACGCGGTTTTTTACGCGGATTTCCGAAGCGACGCGGTTTTTTTTAAGCGGATTTCCGAAGTTACGCGGTTTTTTTGCGAGGTATTTTTTTACGCGGTATGTATCCACCGCGTAAAACGAGATCTCAGAGATAATTGGCGTGAACATTTTTTTTCACGCGGATTTCCGAAGTTACGCGGTTTTTTACGCGAATTTCCGAAGTGACGCGGTTTTTTTAAGCGGATTTCCGAAGTTACGCGGTTTTTTTTGCGAGGTAATTTTTTTACGCGGTACGTATCTACCGCGTAAAACGAGATCCCAGTGATATTTGGCGTGAAAAATTTTTTTTAACGCGGATTTCCGAAGTTACGCGGTTTTTTACGCGGATTTCCGAAGTGACGCGGTTTTTTTTAAGCGGATTTCCGAAGTTACGCGGTTTTTTTTGCGAGGTTTTTTTTTACGCGGTACGTATCCACCGCGTAAAACGAGATCTCAGAGATAATTGGCGCGAACATTTTTTTTCAAGCGGATTTCCGAAGTTACGCGGTTTTTTACGCGGATTTCCGAAGTGACGCGGTTTTTTTAAGCAGAATTCCAAAGTTACGCGGTTTTTTTTGCGAGGTAATTTTTTTACGCGGTACGTATCTACCGCGTAAAACGAGATCTCAGAGATATTTGGCGTGAAAATTTTTTTTCACGCGGATTTCCGAAGTTACGCGGTTTTTTACGCGGATTTCCGAAGTGACGCGGTTTTTTTAAGCGGATTTCCGAAGTTACGCGGTTTTTTTGCGAGGTTTTTTTTACGCGGTACGTATCCACCGCGTAAAACGAGATCTGAGTGTATTGCTTAAAACTCCTAACAATATGGGTATTTTCGGAACGGGATTGATGAGTAGATGTCGAAAAACGATGTTCAAGGTGGTTCTGAAATTCAAGATAGCGACTTCCAGTTTTTTTATATTCTTCGAAAACCCTTACTCAATATGGATATTTTCAGAACAGATTTGGTGTGTAGGTACCAAAACAGAGAGATGCTTGTGATCGTTTTGAAATCTAATTCTTTCCAAAATTACCCATATTGTAAGGGTTTTCAAGGAATATCAATAAAGTGGAAGTCGCCATCTTGAATTTCAGAACCACCTCAATCATCGTTTTTCGACGTCTACTCATCCAACCCGTTCCAAAAATACCCATATTGTAGTAATTTCCATGGAATATAAATGAGCCGGAAATGATTCTCATTGTATGTAAGGACCTCTTTTTACGAAGTAGGCTTGTAAAATAAGGTTTACGTTATTTGGGATTTTGTTCGTAAAAAGAGTTACGTAAAATTTGGTAACGTAAAAAAAGTTTACGTGAACGGAGGTTTTGGTGTACAACGTGATGGGTGAATCAATGCCTTTCATGTAGCTTGAAATAATATAGCTTGAAAAATTTAGCTCTTATGCAGATAATACGCACTGGATTACCTGCATAAGAGCTAAATTGAATATTGAGGAAACGGTTTGCTTATTGAATTTCAATGCTTGGTTTGTAAATAATTCCGGAATTATGGGGTAAAATGACCAAAAAAAAGCACTAGTTATTTTTCGAGATGGCTAAACCTGGCTGATTCGAATGAAGGATATTAAAGTCCTATTAAAAAATCCTGATTTTAATTGAATCCGATATCCGATTCCGGAGTAACAGATCGATAAGTGCGAAAATTTCGATTTCGAAATTACTCAAGGAAGGCTGGACCGATTTTCACAACTCTAGGTTAAAATGAAAAATCTCATGTTTCCATACATAACTTCTGAAATTCATTTCGGTCAGACTTCCGGTTATAGAACTACGGAACGCAAAGAAAAATAAAAACGGTTATGTGCCCAAAGCACAAACTTAGGTTAACCCCTTAATGACCATACCTAAATTGGCCAGTATTAACCGAAAATGACGTCTTCGTTCGGCACGTCAGTTTTTTGCACTCGCTTTTCTCCGAGAAGGCTGAACCTATTTTCATGAGCTTAGATTAGATTGAAAGGTCTTGTAACCCCATACAAAATTCCTGAATTTTATTTGAATCCGACTTCCGGTTTCGGAATTACAGGGTGATATGCGCAAAAAAAAATTATATATGTGTGCTTACTTTTCTCAGAGACGGCTAAACTCATTCTCACTAATTTGATTCAAATGAAATGTATAATTATTTCATACAAAGTTCTTGAATTTTGTTTCGATCCGACTTCTGGTTCCGGAACTTTCATCCGGATCTGAGCTCCGGATCCGGAATTCTACGGTAAAATGTGTTAATAATTTGATACCGTCACTTAAAGCGGCGAAGTAAAACAATGTAAAACAATTTCTAATCTGGCCTCGGAAACTACTCCAGTCGGTAGCCATTGTCAGTAGACAACTAAACAAATCGATTTCGGTTATCCTGGTTTTCGATTTTCGATTCCGGAAGCACCGTAAATAGTGTTTATATATTCCAAAATGAATTTTACTAATTTTTCTTAGCGATGGCTTGATCGATTTACACAAACTCAGGTTAAGGAGAAAGACACCTTGCAAGCGTATGAGTAATATCAACAATGTGTGCGAAAAAACAAATTCCTGCTCTTCTTTTCCTGATTTTAATCTAAAAATTTTCATATAATTGAAAAATAAACAAATCAGTTCATCCAGCTTAGAATTGCAATTCACGAAAGGTTTTCGCCTTTCTTAGTCTAAAACTTTTCCGTTTGCCTGAAAACTGCTCGAGAAAAATTATTTCAGTTTCAGCTTACTTCTACTAACACATTTGATTAGCAATGCACACATTCTTATATAGATTTCCTCTTGTAGAAATTATTGCGAAGTAAAGATTTACGCACCTTTTTTTAGCTATCCCGCAAAATAGGAACCTTTAATTTAACACGCAAAAGGCAATGGATATGGAAGGTTTTCGTAAAACTATTTATTTTTCCGGAAAACTGCTTTTTAACAGAAAACATTTAGTTTAGTTTATTTTGTGTAGCGCAATCTAATATAAATGCATTGAAGCAGTGTTGTTAATATTTTTATTAAGGAATTAAAATCTACATTCATAATATTTAAGCAAACGTTTGGTGAACAATTGATCAAAGCTGATATTTCATCCGAAAAGTCAGGCTTAACATTCATTTGAGAATAAATTATTGCTAAAAAAGATTGTTTGAAACTCAATCGTTCAAGCTACTTTGATAAACTGGTTGCACTGCATATATGAATGCATATCTAGATCTATGAGATACGTACCAAATAAAATATAGGTTAAGGGCTCCTTATTTTATCTCCTTTGTAAGAACGTTACCTTAAAAACCTGATTTATCTACTAAAACCACTATGATTTTTTTCATATTTCTGCTTAATTGATTCACATTTCTTGGAAATTAAAATAATGTTCAAAAAATCAGCTAAAAACACTTCTGATATGTTCATTACTCTGCTCCTAATTCCATCTCAAAGGATTTTTTACCATCCTATCTTTGGTCCTTTATTCATCCTATTAATTAGTAATGGCGACAGCAATCAAAACAAAACATTGCACTATTACACTCTCAGGCTCAAAATGTCCGAATTTTTCTTAAAAATGGCCTGATGCCAACTATAAGACAACACACGATATTTTTAGAACCAGTTTTGAATCATTTCGACGTTTAAAAATTTTTGGGTCGTTTTCGTTGCCTTTCGTTTTAAATTTAAAATTTTACTGTGCAGTTAATTTGGTAAATTTAACAACAAAACAAAAAAAGGAATTGTTTTTATTTAGGCATTAGCCCTTCTAAAAACAAAATGCAGAGCCAGAGATGCCATTTATACAGATGTATTTGTATTGTATAGATTTTTGCGTTGATTTAAATCAGAGTACAGATTTTATACAGATTTCCTAAATGTAATACAGATTTGTACAGGTTCATAAAAAGTGAGAAGTGAAAAATTAGACTTAGAATTACTATTTGATCGCAGTAATTCTTTGAAAGTTCATTAATCAACGGACAAATCGCATGTTAAAATGGAAATCTTCGCAGATATGAAGAGTTATCTTTTAACATCATTTTATTAGTGAAAACAGGTAGAGCAGATATAGACTTTTCATGCAAAGTAATACATATTTTCTATAAAAATATCTGGCATCTCTGTGCACAGCCGATGAAACACACACACACTTAACGGCGTTATGTTGACATATAGCGGAAAGAAACCAGTGCTACTAGATTTGTCACAATGGTTATTTCATTAGTATTTAACACGCTTTTTTTGGTAATATTCGAAGCCGAAATAGTTTTTTTGAAACATAAATATCAATAATATAATTAAACTAATGTCACGGATATCAAAAAAAAAAAACTTGTTGATGATAATTTGAATAAGAAAAACAATTTTGTTTTGTAACATTATGAGAAAACCTGGCAACTTTGCGAAACCAAATGAGATGAAAACAAAGCGCAATCAATTGAACTAAGTAAAAAACTTTCATCTAATATTTTTGAAGACTTTTATTGCTTGTCGGGTAATTTTTGAAGTTCTTAATCGTGAATTAAATAAGTGACAAGTGAGCATTACTAGTTATGAAGTCATACATCATTCAATAGAAGTGTAATGGTGCGAAATAGTGATCATGTTTTGAGACGATTCGATTAGTAGATATTCAGAAACATGACGAACTGTACATCTTGTGTGTCCTAAATCGAAAAGTGAGTTTGTTTTAAATGAAAAAAAAAACGATCACCGAAGAATTTAAAGCCATTTCTTCCAATGGAAAAATGTGACAATAGCTTAAGTATTCATTTTTAAACATTTCACAGTTTGGTTCAAGTACGTTGTAAGATATTATTCATGTTCAAAGTAATGAGGTGAAGGGATGAGGTGGAAATAGGAGCTCAGATGAAATAGGGAGCCCTTAACCTACGTAATACCCAAATTACCGACACAAGTTAACTTGGTTTACTCTTGATCCTTGAAAGGAAATATCTTATAGTCCCGTATTAAATTCGTGAATTTCGTCCGACTTCTGGTTTCGGAATTGCAGAGTGAAGATGGTTAAAACAAAATTGGCATCTCTACATATCACTGACAGTTTTTCACGATTATTAGATTACAACCAAACAAACCAATAATGACCGAATCGGTCCAACTTTGATTCAAATAATAGTCTTTTATTCTATTGAATGAGGTTGAATTACATCCGGATCCAACTTCCAGGATAGTGAATGATAGAAAATGCCTAACTTACGTATAAGTGACGACATAAAAAAGTACGAAACTTTCGAAGTAAATTTTAAAATTATTCAAGCTTTCAGGACTGGCAATTGATTGGCCCTGAAAACTTACTGTGGCTACTGTTCCATTGAATGCAGAAGTAATTTTGTCCGGATCTGTCTTCCAGCTATGACAATACAGGGCAATGACACACAAAAAAGTACACCAGTTTTAAAGCAGAATTTTAATTTATTTCAACTTGTAGACCTGGCCATTTGAAAGCCGTAAAAACTTTTGGATTTGTTCTCATTCCCGATTCAAAGAATAGTTTTTTTACAACCCTTAGTAATATTTATGAAAGTATGAATTACATGAGAAAGGCATCAATACACCACTAAAACAGGCCTTTTTCATGTTCGTACAAATCGATCAGCTCTTACTGCTGTTCCCTTATTTAGTAGCGCATATAATAGTTTTTCATTTTTTGCTTCTAGCATACAAATTAGAAGCAATCAAAATTACTTTTTTTACGTTTTAGTGTTGTATTTTTTTACAAAAATATATGTCGGAAAGCGGACGTAAGAGAGGCTAATTGATTTGAGATTTGCCTAGTAGGATTGTAGATATTACAAACAATAACGTTTCGCTTGTTTGTCGTGGAATTGTCTACTTCAATAGCCTATTACCATGATACTCTTTATTTCAATTAAGTTACCTATTTATAAAGACCGGTCTCCGGTGGTTATTCCTGCCTTGGTACAAATTGGCTTTCGCTGAATTTTAATCTACCACCAGTCAGAATAGGTGGATACTTGATTCGCGCCTTGAAGGCTCGTAAGTCGGTACAAGTTGATCGGATACAATCAAAACCAATCCAAAGTAAAACGTAAGCAAGACAATTCACACTCCATAGATTTCGCTTTTCCACTGGCCGTTCGTGCGGAGCAGAGCGGGTTGTATTGGCGAGTAAACACGTTCAATTACAACTGATTATATAAACCAACTAACAAAGTGGAAGATAAATACAAAATAACTATTTTTCCTAATTACGCCAGGCTCCCGTAAGGCCCCAACGTCTCGACATCGACCGAGGATCGTGTCTTTCTCCCAGTGCGGTTTCCTCGATATTTGCTAGTAGATATTCTGGTTCGTGTAGCTGCTGGCAGGCTGGAACCGGCTTTGGTCTTTCATTAATTACTGGCGCTTGCTTGTTGATCAATCCATTCGTATGGTTGCTTCCAGATATTGTGTCCGTAGTTGAGTACTTCGTACGTTGGTGGGCGAACGGCTTTTCCAATGCGCTTTTCAAACGCCTGAAAATCGTTCCATTTATAAGTTTTATAAAGATCAAGCGGTTCGGCTCCATCGGATTCATCCAGAGCGTAACCGTCATTAGATTCCCATCGGTTCTTGTTGTTTCCAGAATCCTGGTCCTGCACGCCATGTTCGAACATGTCGTTCGATGGAGCATACTTAGCCCGGCAGACGATTACCAATAGGTACGTTATAAATATAATCTGAGGAAACGAAAGAATCGCAATTGAAACTGCAGTCTTGAATTTAATTTTTTACCTTCAACATTTTCGAGTAATATTGGGGTGCAAGTGTTGACCGAACTGTAACGAAATAGTTACTGGTAAAATTTTCGCCAAGTGACCTATCTTTTAAAGGTTTTCTTTTCCTTAAATTGATACAGATTCTATACCGTTACTGTCAGTGATTGTTTATTTTTCATTCTGCCGATAAATGCATGAGTTGTAAATTTTTCTATGAGATGAAAAAACATGGCTTACAAATCTGCATGTCATTTTTAAAGAGTGTTGTGTTTGTCATCTTTAGAGACGGTTGCAGTCCTTAGAAGCATGTGAGGAACGCAGGAATAGTAGCAGGAGCTCTTGCACTGTTTAGCGTCGATTTTTACAGACTTGCCAATAGAGCAACTTTCAAAATTACAAGATTTATTAGTCAATCTTACTCTATTCCCGTAGTGCAACTATCTCGACATATGTTATTGTGGTTCTTTGCGTGGTGATGTAAGCCGGCTGCGAAATTCAGATTAAATTTATGGAAATAAAAACAAAACAAAGCAGATATTTTGAATTGTAAGTTTCTTATCTTGTTTAATATCTTTTTGCTTTTCTCATATAGAAAGGTTATGCAATCACTGTGAAAATCGACTTTTGAACCGGGGCCCGGAGGGACGAGTGACATATACCATTCGATTCAGTTCGTCGAGTACGCAAAATTTCTGTGTGTGTATGTAACGTTTTTTTGCAATAACTTTTCTCAGAGATGGCTGAACCGATTTTCACAAACTTAGATTCAAATGAAAGGTCTTGAGGTCCTATAAAAATTCCTGAACATAATTTGGATCCGACTTCCGGTTCGGGAGTTATGGGGTAAAATGCGCAAAAAAAATATGTGTTCTAACTTTTCTCATAGATGGCGCGACCGATTTTCACAAACTTAGGTTCAAATGAAAGGTGGTCCCAGGTGTTAAAAAATGTATACCATAACTTAAAATGGGGAAAAACCTTAAAACAATTTCTAAATCGACCTTAAATCTTTTCCAATTGATAGTTTTTATCAGTAGACGGTCAAACAAACCGATTTCGGTTATTCTTTTATAAATCGAAGAAAATTATTTTGAAGAATACCACAGTATTATATATGATAGTATGATTGATATGAGAAAGGCATCATTACACCACTAGGTGGATTAAAACAAGTTTTTACTTATATTTTTCCGAAATTTCTTAGGGTGCCGGTAACCGAACACCTTTTTTGAAATTGCCAAAATTTATCACTTTACTAAATTGATAATAATTTATTTTCAATAAAATTAATCAACTTAGTTTCTTAATCAGTTGTTAGTTAGGGACTTTAGCTTTTCATTGATGTATAGATGTCCGCATAATGTGCACTAAGTCAGACGTTATGAGATTACTCCCTTACATTTCCCATTATAATCACCCAGAATTTTTCTATTGGACAAAGTTCGAGCTTGCCGCATTTGGCTCCTTCGGCACATAATTACCATCGTAGACTTCTTACCACTGCATCACACCATGACACGATGCCAAATCCAGCCAAAACAGAGCGTCACTTTAGTGGAACCGGAGAAAGAGTAGCGAGTTTCGTTTTCCGGCTTGTGTTAAAAATTTCGAACCGTCATTTAGAGCTATGTTGCAAAAATTGGAAAAATTCTTCTAAATATGACTCAAAGCTATTTCAAATTTCAACTCAATACAACCGCTATACGAACCGACTTGGGCTCTACTGATTCCCAGTTTCCGGTTTCGGAAGTATCGGAGACAGTGGTCAAAAACTCAAAACCGAACTCAATTCTTTTTCTTAAAGAAGGCTGAGTCGTTTTTCACAAACTGAGTTTCGAATGAAAAGTCTTATGGTCTTATAAGCTCTGGATCTAGAGAGTAAAATGTGTTAAAAATTTCAAACCGAAAATATTTCTAGTGTGAGAGTTTTCAAGAAATGTTAATTAACCAGTAGAATTTGAATGGAATTTGAATTTGAAATTTCAAATATCATTTACCAGCATTTAATTATCGGATGAGGGTTATTTCGCCAAACGGGTTATTTTACCGAATATCATTTCGCTGAATGTCTTCTCGCTGAATGCCATTTCGCCGAAAGGGTCATTTCGCCGACTTCTTCAATAGTTTTCATATTGTGATTGGCATTGATTTGAAATAAAGACAAATGAAAAACGATAATGTTTACTCTCGGTTTGTTGAACTACAATCGTACTTCTGAAATAATCCAGAAAGACTTGAATGGTTTTTTTATATTCTTGTATTTCAAATCCAGGCAATTGTTTGCGTTATTTCTCGATAACAGAGTGCAAATGAAAAAAATCTCGAATTCGCCACTTGGCCACATCGTTTTGCTCGTGTGCTATTCGGCCTTGCAACCGCTCTGAAGTAAAGAAACCTAGCTTTTAATAGACCGAGCAAACAAGAGGTCGACGTCGCTTCCGACGGCGAGTCGGCGGCCAACTCAGCTGGCGTCACCTCGGCGGCTTAGTACCACCGAGTCATCATGGTTTCGGTTATGTGACTGCACCACATCAATTATCCAGGAGGCATAAAACAAATAGATAATTTTGATGAATAACCAGAATTTGCAGTTTTCTCAATCATTATGTGATGTAAACGAAATTACCCTTTCGACGAAATTACCCTTTCGGCGAAATGGCCTCTACGGTGAAACGACTTTCGGTGAAATAATCAAACATAATTTGGATCCGACTTCCGGTTCGGGAGTTATGGGGTAAAATGCGCAAAAAAAATATGTGTTCTAACTTTTCTCATAGATGGCGCGACCGATTTTCACAAACTTAGGTTCAAATGAAAGGTGGTCCCAGGTGTTAAAAAATGTATACTATAACTTAAAATGGGGAAAAACCTTAAAACAATTTCTAAATCGACCTTAAATCTTTTCCAATTGATAGTTTTTATCAGTAGACGGTCAAACAAACCGATTTCGGTTATTCTTTTATAAATCGAAGAAAATTATTTTGAAGAATACCACAGTATTATATATGATAGTATGATTGATATGAGAAAGGCATCATTACACCACTAGGTGGATTAAAACAAGTTTTTACTTATATTTTTCCGAAATTTCTTAGGGTGCCGGTAACCGAACACCTTTTTTGAAATTGCCAAAATTTATCACTTTACTAAATTGATAATAATTTATTTTCAATAAAATGAATCAACTTAGTTTCTTAATCAGTTGTTAGTAAGGGACTTTAGCTTTTCATTGATGTATAGATGTCCGCATAATGTGCACTAAGTCAGACGTTATGAGATTACTCCCTTACATTTCCCATTATAATCACCCAGAATTTTTCTATTGGACAAAGTTCGAGCTTGCCGCATTTGGCTCCTTCGGCACATAATTACCATCGTAGACTTCTTACCACTGCATCACACCATGACACGATGCCAAATCCAGCCAAAACAGAGCGTCACTTTAGTGGAACCGGAGAAAGAGTAGCGAGTTTCGTTTTCCGGCTTGTGTTAAAAATTTCGAACCGTCATTTAGAGCTATGTTGCAAAAATTGGAAAAATTCTTCTAAATATGACTCAAAGCTATTTCAAATTTCAACTCAATACAACCGCTATACGAACCGACTTGGGCTCTACTGATTCCCAGTTTCCGGTTTCGGAAGTATCGGAGACAGTGGTCAAAAACTCAAAACCGAACTCAATTCTTTTTCTTAAAGAAGGCTGAGTCGTTTTTCACAAACTGAGTTTCGAATGAAAAGTCTTATGGTCTTATAAGCTCTGGATCTAGAGAGTAAAATGTGTTAAAAATTTCAAACCGAAAATATTTCTAGTGTGAGAGTTTTCAAGAAATGTTAATTAACCAGTAGAATTTGAATGGAATTTGAATTTGAAATTTCAAATATCATTTACCAGCATTTAATTATCGGATGAGGGTTATTTCGCCAAACGGGTTATTTTACCGAATATCATTTCGCTGAATGTCTTCTCGCTGAATGCCATTTCGCCGACTTCTTCAATAGTCTTCATATTGTGATTGGCATTGATTTGAAATAAAGACAAATGAAAAACGATAATGTTTACTCCCGGTTTGTTGAACTACAATCGTACTTCTGAAATAATCCAGAAAGACTTGAATGGTTTTTTTATATTCTTGTATTTCAAATCCAGGCAATTGTTTGCGTTATTTCTCGATAACAGAGTGCAAATGAAAAAAATCTCGAATTCGCCACTTGGCCACATCGTTTTGCTCGTGTGCTATTCGGCCTTGCAACCGCTCTGAAGTAAAGAAACCTAGCTTTTAATAGACCGAGCAAACAAGAGGTCGACGTCGCTTCCGACGGCGGGTCGGCGGCCAACTCAGCTGGCGTCACCTCGGCGGCTTAGTACCACCGAGTCATCATGGTTTCGGTTATGTGACTGCACCACATCAATTATCCAGGAGGCATAAAACAAATAGATAATTTTGATGAATAACCAGAATTTGCAGTTTTCTCAATCATTATGTGATGTAAACGAAATTACCCTTTCGACGAAATTACCCTTTCGGCGAAATGGCCTCTACGGTGAAACGACTTTCGGTGAAATGACTTTCGGTGAAATGGCATTCGGTGAAATGACCCGCTCTCCTAATTATCGAACCCGCTCAGAATATACACAAAAAGTTACATCCAACTATATATACAATCTAATTTTTTGTGCGAAGTTCGAGCTTTTACTCTATCAAACTGTTCAAAATTTCAGATGTCGATAGCTAACTTATCTTAATGCCATAGTAACTTACTATCGCTCCCTACAGAAAAAGTTTCCGAATTCATGCTTTACATGCTCACTAACGCCTGGCAGATATTACAGGAGCTATCTGGCAATCATATAATATGTCTTGAAACCCTGAAACAATTTATTGAAAAAAAGCATCTTAATTAGTCATCATGATCTTAAATTACAGGAATTGCCAACTAGCACCATCAAGTGAGATAATTTTAAATTACTTCTGACACTAATTGAATTGTTTTAAACTCCCGAGTATTATTACCTACAAATCGAATATTCTACATAATCAGGTTTTATAAATAAAGCATAAAATATTTTCTATCGTAAACTTGCAAGTCCATAAGCGCCTTCCGGTGGGTAAGTTCTTAGCTAACATGTTATTCATTACGTAGTCCTGGGCAGCCCGAAAATCTTTTTAGAAAACTAGTTCGTTCTATTTTTTTTAGTTTTATAAGTGTATTATTTTAATATTTAGAAAACTCTGTTGGCCGCTGACCCGCCGTTCACCTAGTAGTATAATGATGCCATTCTCATATTACTTGTATTTTCGAAAATATCGCTGGAAGATTCTGCCAAGAATTTTTTTTTTCAAGTTTGAATTAAATTAGAAACTTTCTTTGGGTAGAAAATAACATAATATTTTCAATTTGTAAACAGTTATGTCAAATTAATAAGAATTTTACTTTATTTTGCATCGTCGCACTAAATGATGGAGTGCAATTTTAAATACACTTTACCCTATAATTATGAAAACGGAAGTCGGATACGGATGAAATCCAATAGCAACCTATGGGATCATAAGACCTTTTATTTGAGCCTTAGTTTGTGAAAATCAGTCAAGCTATCCCCGAGAAAAATGGCAATATTTGACACATACACACACATACATACATACATACATACACACACAAAATTTGCTCAGCTCGATGAACTGAGTCGAATGGTATAGGACACTTTGCAAACAAAACGTAGCTGTCATTTTCAGATTCGATATAATAATTTTTCCTTTCGTTGCACTTTAATTTCTTATTATTTTACAGATTTTTCTTCTGAAGAATATAATTCAAAATGTGGTATCCCTGCACGCTATACGAAATTGAACAAAGCTCCCTGTATGCTACGTTCGCTAAGACGGTTGTTTTTTTCTATTCAATATACCTATATATATATATATATATATATATATATATATATATATATATATATATATATATATATATATATATATATATATATATATATATATATATATATATATATATATATATATATATATATATATATATATATATATATATATATATATATATATTTATTCAGGACTATATGCGTACAAGCTTTACGTGGCCGATTGAGTCCAGTTTTGAATAAGCTTATTTTTTATATTGGATTTGGTTGTCACTCTTTTTCTAGGGGAAGAGAAGCCTCCTTTCAGCGAGGATTGAGGAGCACTTTGTTCGTGGCTCGTCTCGTTATCCATTGCCGCAACGGTGATATTGTTGTTTCCAAACCTATTGTTATAAGTGGTTTCCATGTTCTTCTCGCTGTTGTTCGCAGTCTTGTGCTTATTGCTAGTTGCTGTAGATACGTTTTGTTGGACATTGATTGCAGTTGCCTGCTGGTTTGATGCTGAAAGTGTTTTTGAAGCAGAAGTATTGGATTCACCAGTTACTGTTGCTGAACGGTTGTCCTTGTCTTTGGTTGAAGACGTCTTTTTCGAAGTTTCAGAGCATGGTTTACCGTAGTGTGCAGGTTGTTAACAAAACTGAGAGGTAATCAACTGATTCTCATAGGTAATCAACGTTTTACACGGGTGTGTAGCGCGTTGTCCACAAATGATGTGAGATAGAATTGCCTTATGTAGTTGCATACGTACCACTCGCACGCCATTCCGGATACCGGGGAAAATCCGCTATACTTCCCTTTCGATGGAAAGAATTTCTCCGTAATGTGACATATTTTCGCGAACAAAATCGTCACTAGCCTGCGGGGGGAGGTCATGTACATGTACTTCTATGGCATCGTGCTCCACATACACAGGGATTTTGAATTTATCATTGTTATACTCGACACTGTGCACCTCGTTGTTAACCGAAGCGAATGCAATCGTATCTCTTTCACGTTTAAACATAATGTACAAAGAGCTAGTAACCTTGTTGAATTGAATCTCATTTACATCATTTACGTCTAGATGCATTCGTTGCTTACCCAAATAGCAATCCGCAACTAGTTCTGATACGACAAAATCCAAACTATTTTGCAACAAGAGCACGAATATGTTTTTTATGTTATACTGGTTAAAACATGGTGACAGCAATGTTTCATCATAACATAACTAGTTACGAAATAGTTATTTAGGTTTCCAATAATAACGTCTTTGTGTCATATTGAATTAAATATAATTTATAAGCTATCGTTACTTAATCCAAACATATCTTTAATCACAACAATGCTTCTAGCTACTAGTTGAAAATAAGTTTATTTGACTTCAATAGTAGCCACCCGTAACTAGTTTTGATACTACTTAACCCAACTGTGTTGCAACAAGAGCACGAACATGTTTTTTATGTTATATTGGTTAAAACAAGGTGACAGCAATGTTTCTTTATAACGTAAACATTGAACTAGCTATCATTTGTAAGTTATCGTTACTTGATTCTAACATATCTTTAATCACAGCTATGCTTTTAGCTACTAGTTGAAAAAAGGTTTATTTTCCGTTGCGAAACCATTATAAATACGTAAGCGTATATGTAAATCGTTACTGTGAATTGATGTAGTAATAACTTAGATATTATAAGATTATAACATATAATTTCTTCATTGATTCAAACAGTTATCGGTAGGTTTTCCCAATGTTATGATAACGAAAATGCAAACAAAACAACCTTTGTTGGCTTGAATATGGCGAACACAATATAAAGTCTCAAGAAGTGTGTGAAACATAAAAAAAACCAGGATATCACTTTTTTCAAAACTACTTTTTGCCGAAAATAGTGAAAGGCAGAATAGTCATTTTTGTTCTATGCATTGTCATAAACACGAAGAAAATAATATAGGGATTGAACATCGATTGTGATAATTCTATAATTCCCATGATATATGAATTTAAAATGATGAGAAATCACTCTACTTGGAATAATTTTGAGCATTCTGAACATAGGGTTATTTTCCTGTTTATTTTTATATCTTTATAAACAGTTAAGTAAAATTTAATTCCGCTCGACAGTTTTAAAATCGTTGTGAAATTTGTACCTTGTATCAAGTTTGTGATTTAAAGCACTCTTCTGTTTTTTTTATTGATGATAGATAAGTGTTCTGTATTCATTCAATGTTTATAATATCGATGGTGACTAAGTTTCGACTAGTTTACTTGAAAACAAGTTATTTTCAAGTTATCTTTCAGTATGACATTACAACGTAACGACAACTTATTTTTAGCCGACCTAACAACTAGTAGAAACTGCGCTTTTTAAGTCATGCAAGTGATTAGATGTTAGTAACAATCACTCAAATATCTGGTTGCAAACTAGTCACAAACAAGCTGGAGTAACAAAAATTGTTACTTGGGTAAGTAAGATTTCAATTTCGTTTGCTGCTGGTCTAACTTCAATACATATTGAATTTGGCCTTATTGGTCAAGTTTCAGGTATTTGCCCATTTGGTACGCTCTATTGTTCACTACAATGTATTGTCTTTGTTTTTGTCGTCTCGACCGTAAGCAAATTTCGACTGTGTCGGATGAGATACGAACACGAACTGGAAAGGCGGTGGTGTTTTCTTCTTCCGTACCGCACGTACCGATGAGTACCGGTTTTGCATCATAATTTTGTATGACGATTTGAAAGTTTCGAAAGCAGGATCTGTATGAAATCGCACAGTATCTTTTAAGCCAATGGGAACTTTAATTTCAATCAATATTTGTAAAGCTGTAGCTGAGAAATCAAAGTGAGCTCAGTTCTCGGAGCTTTTCTTCACTATTATCGGTGCGCTCGGAAACAGAAAACGGGGATAAGTAGTCCCCCCCCTCCCAACCAACAATATCTGCTAACTAGATAAATTTATCTGTAATTTTTAAATAAATTTGCACCTCGTTTTGCTTGTGAAAAAATACGCTAGAAATTAAAAAAATATTCACTTATCGCGCTGTAATACCGGAACCGGAGGTCGGATCCGGATCGACTTTCCGGGGATGTAAAAAAATCAAGACCTTTTATTTGCATCTTTGTTTGTGAAAATCGATTAAGAACTTTCTGCGAAAATTGGGGATGCATTTTCTCGTAGATTTGCACATATTACTTTGTAATACCGGAACCGGAAGTCGAATAAAGATCAAATTCAATAGCAGGCTACCATAAGGCTTTTCGTTTGCGAAATTCGGTTTAGCCATCTCTGAAAAATGTGAGTGACATTATTTATCACATACACACATACAAACATACACTCACAGATATTTTGTGATCTCGACGAACTGAGTCGAATGGTATATGGCAATCGATCCTCTGGGCTTCGGTTATAAAATCGGTTTTCACAGCGATTGCATAGCCCTTCTATATGCAATATGGTAAAAATATTCTAGCACACTAACTCCATCTGATAGAGTGATTCCAAATTAAAGTTTTCATCGTTTGACAAAAACTTTGAGCTCCTTGTTTGAAGCTCAAATTCTTCCGGACGCTGTAGCTTTCGTGCTTCTTCATTCTTGAACCATTTTGTTTATTGTACACAAATGCATTATTTTATGCCCCTGGTGAAGCAGTTCTTAACTAATTTCCTACAAAATGGTTCTAAATTTTAAGTTCAAGTAACTTCAACAAGTTCATTAAAGACTGTATTGGGTTATCTGTGCATTATAATCGTTCTCAACCCCAATCAGCCGAAATCCTATATGTTCTGGGTCTCTTACAATGCGGATTCTTTATTCACGCCCTTGGTCAACCACATTGTAGGAGACCCCACTGTAATTCCGGGACTGAAAACTGGATCCGGATGAAATTCAGGGACTATAATAGCTTTCATTTGAATTTAAGTCTGTGAAAATAGGCTCAGAATCCTCAGACAAAAGTTATTGATATAATTTGCATATATTTGGTGCATATCACCGTGTAATTCCGGAACCAGAAAATCTATATGAAGTTTAGGAATCTAGTATGGGACCCTAGATTTTTTTTAATTTAAATCTAGGTTTGTAAAAATCGGGCCAACCATCTTCGAGAAAAATAAGTGGTAATTTTTGTCAGTCATTTGGTGACCTCGAAGAACTGTTTCGAATTATTTATGACACTCCTCCGGGCCTCGGTTCAAAATTCGATTTTAACAGTGGTAGCAGAAACTTTGCAACTGCAAGAGATCGAAAGTCTCTGCAGAATGTTCATTTGATTCAAATTGTTGCGGAACTGGTTGATGGCACAAGATAAAACGGGTCATCGAAATGTGATTATGCCAAAACTTACTTGATCTCAGGTTTAAATTGTTTTGCACGTATAATCAAAACGCATGGAATTTTTCAAACACACAACACACCAATTAAAACAGTTTGACTTTGGAGTTGGATAAATAAAAATTCACTATTATTAATTACAATATCACATTTGGTATGGAAAAAACATGTCTAGCAATTTGAAATTTCAAAGGAAAATCGTTCCTGGGTCCATCATCAATGCAAAGAGTGACCGTGGTGGACATTCTTGACGACGGCTTCGAATCCATTGTGGTCGTCGGCTTTGTAATCAACGATGCGCTCGCTGCCATCCGATTCGACTAGTGTGTACTGACCCTTGACGACATCCCCATCACGCACCTCCCACTGGGACTTGTGATCGCCCGTGTGGGGATCATGGACTCCGTACTCGAACTTGTACTTGGGATGGGAATGATGTTCTTCTTTATAGTCTCCCGACGGGTATTGGGCAGAAGCGACGACAGCCAGACAGGCTAGTAGTGCGATGATCTGTTCAAAAGCATAAAAAACAATGTCATTCAAATGTTGGGTGGCTGGAGTTAATTTGCGACCTTTGGATTCTTACCTTGATCATTTTGCCGTGCGTAAATCGGTTGGTATGTTTACTAGAGGATGATTTCACCGAAACTGATACCTTGATCCGAGCAGATTGATGTATTTATACACTCGTGTGAGATGCGTCGGAGAAATTAACCACTGTGCGATGCTCTAGGCTGGTTTAAAATGACGAATCACTCAGAAAGATGGGGCGTGTTGGACGGTGTGTGATGTCGGTGGTCCGAAATCTACACGAATGAAGTATCGGCTTGTTCGATCGAAGTGCGTTGCTCAAATTTTCCATTAAAATCAATCATCTTAGCTGATGACCGCCACGAGCCTTGGGCCGTGAAACATCTTGGCCTCCGTAGTAAAAACAGTGACACGAAATAGCGATGGTAATGAAAGAGAAGCCGCAGAAAAATTGCATCGTTCGTTCGTTCGTTCGCTCGCTCGGTTTTGGGAAAATTTTGTCATTTTGGGTTGGCAGGTGCATCAAAGTCATGACCGTCGAACCGAAGTAGTGGAATCGGCCGGTTTGGAAATATGTAGTGTGTTAAATTGAACTCACCCGAGTAATAATGGTGCCGTTCTTCGAGAGCTATTTTCAGCTATTTGCAAGCCATCAGTGGTCGCCGAAACTTGTTCAAGAACTTTTTTTGGAGTGAGGCGAAAGGGAAAATCGTGTCAGTACAGATCGAAACATGAACGGTCTTTCTGACATATGATTACATAGCAAAGAGAGCAGTGTGTAAATTAACACTCGCACTGGTAATAACCTCACTTACCACATTCACCTCAGGTTAAAACAAAATACAGTTTCGTGTATAAATATTCACTGCCCAGTGGTGTTTGGTATCAGTCTCAGAACAGCTCTCAAGCAATAGGTCAGCAGCCTCTTTTCAGCAGTTGAAGCAGGAAAAGCAACATGTTTAAGGTAGCATTGACGGCGGGGCACTTTCCTCCGGTTTTCTTTGTTCCACCGTAACTCGTTTTCCTTTCTAATTATTTTTGCAGATTATAGCACTGGTTGCCTGTTTGGCCGTCGCCGTGCTGGCGTACGAGGAATATCATGCCCACCCGAAGTACAAGTTCGAGTACGGTGTCAAGGATTCCCATACCGGTGACAACAAGGAACAGTGGGAACACCGGGATGGCGATGCCGTGCAAGGATCGTACTCGCTGCATGAACCGGACGGCACCCACCGGGTGGTGAACTACAAATCGGACAAACACGTTGGATTCCAGGCCCACGTGCAGCGCGCTGGACACGCCAGTCATCCGGCCGTTTACGGTGAACACCATGACGGACACGGACACGGTGGTGAGAGTTATGCCAACATTGATCAGCATCACTAAGGTCTCGTTGTTATTATTGTTGTTGTTGTTATTATGGACTCTGTCATTCGTTGCAGAGAGGTAAGAAAAGGGTGTTGTTGCATTTATCGCATTTATGCACCCTTTGTGGACTGTGAAATAAAGACTTGTTAGAGTTATGTGATCTATCGACTGTTTGTTTTGTAAGGAGAAAGAAATTTTTCGTTGGTCGTCGGAGGTCATGAATCGTTTTCAAAGGTGTGTTTAGATATGAATCATCGGGTTCAAGTTCGAAAACTGGAATTCTGATTGCAAAGGATACATTTTTTTTGCGAGTTAATGATTGAATTCGAAGTGAATTAGTGAATCAGTTGGTCCAATGAATTTTTATTTTTATTCATTCGCGATCTTTCGGAACACCAAGAAACGCGATATGTTGTACAATATTTGTTGAAATAATTATTACAGGTGGTGATAGAGATGTATATTTTTCAAGTTTATGAGTCCTGATATGCTTTCGAAACATATTTCTTGGATTCTATAGACAACACGTGAAGACTTCGTTCAAAGTCTAAACCTTTCAAACCATTCAAGCGACGGTTTGGAATTTTGGGTACTCTTCAAACTGTAATCCCGAAGCAGGAAGTACGATCCAGATAAAATGGAGCGTATTTTCATTGCGCAATAAAAACTTTAATTTGAACCTAAGTTTGAGAAAATCGGCCCAGCCAGTCAACGAGTTATATTTTGGAGTTTGCTACCACTGCTCTCGGTAGTTTCGGAACCGGAGTCTGGGGACCGGTAAGCCTAAGTCAGTTCTAATGCTCAGCAACGAACATGATTCATGAATTGAATTAGCTTTGAGCTCAATTTAGAAGATTGCTTACGTTTTTGCATCATCGCTCTAAAGGATGGCCTGATAGTTTAAGCTCTCATCATAAGAAAAATTAAAAGTCATAGACTCAAGATTGACAAAAAATACGAAAAATAAATGTCACTCAAAAGACGACTCGAACCTGCGTTTTTATGCACTCTGTGCATACGCGCTACCATGAAAAAAATCATCATTTTAGCGATTTTTTTCCAGAACTATATTTCAACAAAATAAATTCCAATGTTTTGCATGATAAAAAGTATCATAGGAACAACATTTTGTAGTTTTTTCATGTAAAAATATTTAGAACTAGGTCGGTGAAAAGGTATTTTTGAGGACGCTTCTTAAAAATCGTGATTTGCGGTGTCCACTGTATCTCAGCGCAGACTAATCAAAAGTGAACAAATCAAAGCTGCAAAGTTAGAGTAGAAGTTTTTCTAGACCCCAACGTTTTTGTTTGATTTATTTTTAATTTTTGGTGGTTGCTCGTGAAAACTACGATTTTTCACAAAAAAATCCGCCATTTTGTAGCTGTAAAACCTCCCCAAAGTAACAAACAACAAAAAGGAAAACGTTGGGGTCTGGTTTTTTATATGTAGAAAGTGTGTGCAAAATTTGAAAAAAATTGGTGCAGTAGTTTTTGAATGACGATGGACACGGAATTTCGAAACCTGCTTTCGAGAAAAACGCGTTTAAAGTTTTTGTCTATGAAATCAATGGAAACAATCTATTACTCAAGGGAGCCCGTAGGGTCTCCCTTTTTAAAAAAAGTATATCTTTTCTTTTATAATTTATTATAATGAAACATTTGAAGAATGTTTTGTCGAGTTTTGAAGTCAACCGAAGTAGAAATCTTGGGCCTGTGCGTCGAGTTCTTGCTTCTTCGCAGAATGAGATAGCCATAGATAAAGGACTATAACTTCCAGAGTTTCGTTCAAATAGGCATGAAAATTTTACAGAATATTCTTAGAATGTTTTACTATAAGTAAATCTTGCTCAGAAAGTATAATCTCTATCTACAGGATCGGTAGTAACATCCGCCCGATTCTCTCGATCCACGCCCCTGTTCACCATCTTCATTGGATCTAACAAGATCTTTTTTCTTTTGTTACTAACTTTTTCGTTCCCCCTTTCCCGTCTCTTCACCATCTCGATGACAACTAATTAGATCTCTGTCGTTTTCAAACATTTTGTTCCCACACCCCCTTTTCACCCCGTTTCCCAAAATATTTACTTTCTTGTTCATTCTCTTCTATAACATCACCATCATCGCCCACGGAAGACCGCTCCAGTCGATGACCGGCATGCGGGACACCCGCCGGGCCTTCGTAGCCTGGGGTTGTTTCCCGCGGACCCACACGGACCGAAGAATGCGGCCAACATAGATAATTACAGACGCCATCTGGAAGACTTTCATGCTAAATTCAATTCACCGGCCACTACCGATCGCCAGCTGAAAGCTGGATTCTCGAGAATCCGCGACCCCGATACTACATTACATAACGATACTATTCTAGTTTTCTAGTTAAGTTAGACGATAATTAAGATTTGAAAATACCCTTGGAGCTTAAGCAGTGTGCCTTAATATTATATTATATTAATGAATAAAAAAAAGTCAATTATTCTGATATGTTTCAGGAACATTTTCAGTCATTCAAGGACTTCTGTGAATCGCGATTATGGAGCGTGAAGATTAAGTATTTTAATACATTTTGTTATTCTGAAGGATACCACGAATATGGGCCACAAAAAGAAACTCACTGTTATCGTTCTCAGCTATCGGGAAATATCGCAAACAATTGCCTGGCGGATACTCTAATAAAGTCAACAAGTTTTCTTGGGAATTCCGTTTTGAAGATTATGAAACAAAAATAAAATAAAAAAGAAAATCAAAAAAATCATTCAAGCCTTTCTGGATTATTTCAGAAGTACGATTGTAGTTCAACAAAACGGGAATAAACATGATCATTTTTCATTTGTCGTTATTTCAAATCAATTCCAATCACGATTTGAAGAATATTGAAGAATTCGGTGAAATGGCGTTCGACGAAATGACCATTTCGGCGAAATAACCCTTTCGGCGAAATGACCCTTATGGTGAAATGACCCTTATGGTGAAATGACCCTCTCGGCGAAATGACCCTTTCGGCGAAATAACCCTTTCGGTGGAATGACCTCTTCGGCGAAACGACATTCGACGGAATGATCCATTCGGAGAAATGACTTTCGGCGAAATGACCCGCTTCCATTCCATTCTATAAAACCAAACAATTCTGTAATGTACATTTCATAAAATTCAATTTACTGAAGCATGTTGGGTTGTTTTGTAAACGCATAAATCAAAATTTTCTGAATCATGCTAAAACTTTTTTCATCGCGTAAATTATATAGAAAATCGCGTTGTTTCAAATAAAACGCTCCAAAAAGTCGCGCAAATTAAATTCTGGTAAATTGATTTCGCTTAGATTGAGATTTTAATGAAACATTAGGTGTACAACTTTGCTTCCGCCGTTTTTTCCAAAGTTTAAAGCTTTATTGCGAAAAAGTGCTTACAGATGTATTATTCAAAGTATTGTCCGTCGCTAGCGACAACTTTCTCCCATCTTTCCGGAAATTTTCGGATCCCGGCTCGAAAAAAGGAGTCCTTTTTTGACGCTATCCATGAAGCAATCCAAGTTGATCTGCTAGGCCGTGTGCCATCGAACGGAATAGGTGGAAGTCAGAAGGGGCGACATACGGCGGGTGGGACAAGACTTCCCATTTCAGCGTTTCCAGGTACTTTTTGACCACTTTTGCGACGTGAGGCCGAGCATTGTCGTGTTGGAGGATGACTTTGCCATGTCGCTCTTGATACTGTGGCCGCTTTTCTTTTAGTGCGCGACTATGGCGCATCAGTTGCGTTCGGTAGCGATCTCCTGTGATGGTTTCACCCGGTCTTTAGAGCTCGTAGTAAATTGTTATTCATCTTTGAAGGTTTTTTCTCTTCGACCATCATGTTTGTCTTCGACATCGAAATCACCATTTTTAAAACGTTGAAACCACTCCCGACATGTTCTTTTACTCAGAGCAGCATCACCGTAAGTTTCTTAAAGCATTCGATGCGCTTCAGCTGCATTTTTTTCGAATTGTAACAGAAAAGTAAAACTTCCCGGAAATGGCGAGAATTGGGCACATACACAGACATTTTCGAACGTGAATAATACGAAAACAAGAACAACTGTCACTGAAACGGCGACGACAATTCCTTAGACACTGTACACACTCACTTTGATGGCTATGTATTTTGACCAGTCTCAGCCGGTACAGCCACTTATCGGAAAACGGCGGAAGCAAAGTTGTACACCTGATAGTTTCAGAACTGTATGTTTTGTTGACCCTTTCAGTCATATTCGATTTTCAGTAAAAATTGTATTCTGTGTAAAAACGATTCACAATGATTTTTATCTGTTGGTACTTGTATTTATACACACAGAGAAATGTAGCACCGAATCATTGGTTACTAGAAGAATTAAAATACCAGACCTTCAATGTGGTATTTGAATAATTCGATCGTCTCGCAACAAAATGAGCAAGCGCAAGCCACTCTTTGTTTACTCTCTCGGTTATTACGGAGTCATAACGAAAATGTCTTTAAAGTTTTCAATATCAATCGAAATCTTGGGTTTCAAAAATTTGAAATCGAGTTTAAATCGGAATAAAAGTATTACAAAACATCACTTAGCGAACTGGCATCATTTCATTCATAAAAGCAAACGGAAATGTATAATTTTAACAAACAAAAGCGTTAGTTGAAATAACTAATCGATTTAGGTTCATTTGTTTCAACTCAAAAGTTTGTAAATCGTTTCGTTTCACTCTTCGTTATTCGCCCTTGGTATAACTCTGCCAAGTCACGGAAGCCGTGAGATGCTTATCGGTCTCGATACTTTGCAAATGCGCCGAGTCCTGTTCCGTGCAATGGTAAATATTTTGACTAACAATATTGATTACCCTCATCAACATAAATGTTCGTTTTAGAGCTTTTCGCAACAAAAACCTCTTCAGAGTGCCTCTAAGTTATAACATACTAACTATGAAATTAACGGTCCACTTTCCTCGTAGCAGAATGTAAGTGATTTTTTGAATAGTCTTAGAAATAAACATTAGGACTTTAGTTTGTCTGTTGATTAAACATAAATAAATAAAATAAATAAATTATTAACTTAATACAAAGTTCGTGCAGTGAAAACTGATTTTTCAAATTAAATTTTTGTGTTGTTGAAACTGTTTGTCATGAGATTGGCAGGAACGCAAAAGTAAAATATTTGTTTCTTCTATCAAAATATTGATTGAAACAAACTATTCCGATGGCAAAAATCTATTCTTAATCCATCTAGTGGTGTGATGATGCCTTTCTCTTTCATCGATACAATTTCATTGATTGATTCCTATTCTTTAGTAATTCCTGACACTAATTTGGGTTCCTTTTTCAATCAGATTGATTCGGATAGTTCACGAAAGCATGCTTCAGCGTTTATGTAACGTGTTCGGCAACATATCTTAAACCAAGCGTATCAGCCATAATACATTTGAACAAGATCATATTTAACTATCCCAAGTAATAATGCGGACAAAGAAAATGGTCGATTTTGTCACTTGTACGGTTTTGAAGTGTCAGCTACAGTATATTCGAAAATGACCCACATCTTGAACGAACCTGAAATTACTGATATCGGTTCATCCATATCCAACAAATTGAGTAATTGGTAATGAGTTTTACCGTTTGCGTCACTTATACCATTATGTCCCCGGAATCAGAAATGAAATAAATTTAATCTTTAAATTTGATCAATGACCCAAGCTTTCAGAAGAGAATAATTTTTTTAAAACTCAACGTGTGACTCAACGTTTACGTCGCACACTCGAAAACAATCTTTTTGAGCATTGTCAGTTACGTCACCTATACCACTATATTTTCGGAACCGAAAGTTACAGCTACTGAATTCACAACCCAATAATAGCTTCCAAACAAGTTTTAGCTTGTAGAAATCAGTTAAGCTATCTCTTAGAAAATTGTGCCGAGGAAAAATTCACTCGTACACACAAACATTTTCCAATCTGGTCGAATTGAGTTGAATGATTTATAACACTGAATATGTACTGAAATGTCGAATAACAGAAGGTCGAATGACAAATATCGATGAATTAAAAGTCGAAACACCAAAGGGTTCGAACAACAAAAAGCCGAGTGCGTCAAATGGTCGAATACGACAAAAAGTCTATATAACAAAACTTCGAATATATCGAGAGGTCGAATGCAACAAATAGTCAAATAACTGTAAGGTAGAGCAGGTACAGCCGAAAGAGACAAAAAAACGAATACGGTTTGTTGAATATCAACTGTAATTATCAACTATTAAACTAAATTAATCTTCGGAGTTGAATACACACAGCAAAAAAAAAAAGAATTGTAACAATCTCGATGTGATTATCAATCGATGTAAGAAAATATTAGACGTACTGAACATCAAATGCAATAATTTTCTGTTTTCAAGAAATATTGATGTGATGTGAATGATGTGAAGTGAAGCCACCATCAGTTCAAGGACTTGCCAGTGGATGCGGGTAGACTTACATATGACTCATCCATTCACCTTCTTACTATAGATGTTACCGAAAAGCCAACAAAAAGGGTTGGGCGGATATGTAAGTAGAGTCACTTACTCGTATTCCGCGGGAATAAAAGATGCTCTTCCAACCATAATATCCAGTGCATGGATGAAGCATATCGCTATACATGCTTGAACCCGCCTGATGGTTTGTTTGAGAAGGGCGCGTCAGACTCATTTCAAACCTTCAGAAGGAAACAAGTTTCCTTCGAGTGACTTGGGCTGGCTATCCACAATCCCTCGTCCAGTCATCAATTCGTCCGATGCCCTGATGCTCCCTCCTCTTTACGTCCCCGTAATAAATGTTTTATATTGATAAAATACAATGAAACATAGTGTAATGAAATTGATATAAAAGATTACAAAATAATGTAATATAATATAATATAATATAATGCAACACAATATAATATAATTAAATTTAATTTAATATTATATAATACAATGCCATACAATATAATATAATATACAATAATTAACCGTTATTTTGTATATTGTTTTATAATATATTATTTACAAAACAATATACAAAATAACAGTTAATATAGAGTGTCAGTTATGCTCTTCGATCTTCGCAATACTGTAGGAAGTAAAATATTTCTCTTCTAATAATAATAATTAATAAAACAATAAAATATAGTACAATAAAATATAGTACAATCAAATATATAATAAATAATAGAATGAAAAAAATGATATGTTGCGACATACTGTGATATATAATGAGCTTGAATTTATATACCATTTCGCATCCTCTCATTCTGCCATCAACGCATTCCATTGACCAATTGTCACCAAAGACACACGTGTAGGCATGAGACAGGAATCTGTGAGGACCAAGCTCACCTTGTGACGACCTTGATATTTAGTTAAAAGATTACTTTGAATTACTTTGACTTATAAAGAAAAAAAATTTATATGTTGCGCAGTGGTACATAGTACTACTCATAATAAACCCTATAATATAATATAATACAATATAATATGATGTAATGCAATGCAGTATAATACCATACAACATATATAATAAAATAAAATAATGTAAGACGATAATATATGAAATAATATGCTATGATACAATATAACAGTTAATGTCGCAATGTAAGTTATGCTCTTTTAATAATAATAATAATAATAATAATAATAATAATAATAATAATAATAATAATAATAATAATAATAATAATAATAATAATAATAATACACGATGTAATAAACAACAGAATTATATGTTGTAATATACTATGATAAACACTTTAGGATCGGCTTTAACTTATAAGTCATTTCGCACCCTCTCATTCTGCTACTAACGCAGAAGGCGATAGCACCCAGTCGACGCCGTTCTATTGACCAAATGTCATCATAGACACACGGGGAGGCATGAGATAGGATCTTGTGAGGACTTAGTTATCTCACCATTTGACGACCATTTTCTGTTTTCAAGAAATATTGCAGATAAATCACACGTTATTACATCGAAGCAACGTATTGAGTAGATTACATCAGCTTGACAGAATACTAAGACGATTATGATAGAAAATTATGCATCTTTTCGTGTGATATTACAACCAACATTTGTGATATTACATCAAAATTGCTGCACATCACTACTCACTACTGATGTTCAGCGATTACGATATAATATTACAACAATCTTGGTGTCGTTCTAAATGTTGTAATATCACACGAAAAGAAACATAATTTCTTATCAGAATCGTTTAAGTATTCAGTCAAGCTGATGTAATCTAGTCAAGACGTTGCTTCGATGTAATAACGTGTGATTTATCTTCAATATTTCTTCAAAACAGAAAATTATTGCTTTTGATGTTCAGTACGTCTAATATTTTCTTACATCGATTATTAATCACATCGAGATTGTTACAATTTTTTTTATTTGCTTTGTATATTCAACTCTGATTGATAATCACATCGAGATTGTTACAATTCTTTTTTTTTGCTGTGTAGTTAAGCCGAGGTAAGGTAAACGGATCTAAAAGTCTCTAATTTGATATAGAAGCTATACGGACTTATAAGCCTGTAATTTAATATAGTCATCAATTTAGGTAAACGCGTAGATCCCAGGTTTGAGTGACGTCTGTCCTCGCTACTAAAGATGGTTGGATCTCGGGTATTTGTACTCGAAACCCGACTCGAACTTGAACTCAATGGATATTTTTTGGGTTAGGCTACAAAAAAAATGTTTTTTTTGTTAAGATCGGGACCGGTTGCCAATTTTTTCATTTTCAACGGGTACGTGTTAAAAAATTTGATCAGGATTCGAGTTTTTTCGGGTTTCTGAGCTTTTTTCGGGTTCAGGTCGAAAGCAAAGATTCATATTTTTTCGTGGGGTACCGGTCGAGTTCGAGTTTGGAATAAAAAATAATCTCCACAGAAAAAAATAATGAATTTTACAGGTGACAGAATTCTACAAACGATACAATTCACAACTACTTAATTTTTCAAGTGACGCAATATTACACTCGTACAGAATTTTACATGCTCCAAGTGTAATTTGCATTCGACTACCAAGTGCCGCTGTATGGATTTATATTTATCAACTATTCAATGAACAGATATGAGCTCTGCGGCCCAGTCGAGTAACCGATTTGCTTGTGATATAATATTTCAGGGTTCAAGTCGCGCTGCTGATATCGATCTTTTTTTATTTCATTCGAATTCAAGACATGTATATCACAAATTTTTTTCAAACTGTGTCGGGTTCAGGTCGGGTACGGTTTCTATGTTTTAGCATACAATGAAAACGATTTCCGGCTCATTTATATTTCATGGAAAATACAACAATATGGGTATTTTTGGAATGGGATTAAATGGGAAATATCCGGAAAATTATTTTTGAGGTATTTTGGAAATCCATGATGGTGACTTCTGGATTATTGATATTCCTTGAAACCCCTTACAATATAGTTATTCCGGAACGGCATTGATGAACAGGTACCGCAAAACAATGTTTAGGGTCGTTCCAAAATCCAAGATGACGACTTCCGGTTTGTTCATATTTCTTCAAAACCCTTACAATATGGATATTTTTTGGACTGATTTGATGTGTAGGTATTAGAAAACAATGTTTGAGGTCGTTTCGAAATCCAAGACTTCCGGTTTATAGATATTCCTTGAATATGGGTACTTTTGGTCCGGACTGGATATTTTCGGATTGGATATTATGAACAGACATCAGAGAACGATATTTTAGTTTCTTTGCCTGGAAACGATGCTTGATGTCGTTTCGAATTCCAAAATAACGGTATATCGGTATTTCTTGAAAACCCCTTAAGGTGACCATGGCATGGCAACCAAGAAACCGCCTACCCTCCCACTCCACCTTCCGCTATTTTGCCCTGCTCTTGATGTAAACAAACCATGAAAAACATTTTTTCTACGCGTAGGGGTAAATATGTTGCGTAGAATTGCTACTGCAATTTGGTGACATAATCACTCATCGTATTGATATATGTTTACGATAATCTATCATCTCTGAAGAATGATTTGTGCAAAACTTTTTCGGACCTTCATTAGAAGGTTTCTTCTTAGAATGTTATTATTTTTCACTCACCTCAAGATTTCAACTGTTGTTTATAGCTCTGTGACATAAGTAAGCTTTATGAAACACTTTTGAGTTGTTCTTCACTGGTAAACTTATCATCTGCTCTAAACATTTTATTATAAAACCTTTGAATAACTCACAATTCTGGTTTTGAAAATTTTCCGAAAATCCACGATAAAAAGTTTGCCGGGCTGCTTCAGCATTGGTAATACCACCCTTTTATATCGGCAGTGATGCCATACATAATTAGAGAAAAAAATCTTGCAGTGCACTAAAAATGGCAATATTTTTAATTAGTCGCACATTGATATAGTTAAAATTACGGATCAAAACTACTTTCGTACGTCACCATCTAAAATTTCAATATTTAAAAAAAAACGATAACGTTTGCCTAATTTCCATTTCAAATACTGATTCCCCTCCTAGTTATCCGCAACCCTGTTGTCTTATTTACCGTCGCTATGGAATGCAAAAAATAAACAAACAGTTCAAGTATTGCAATCTTTTCGAAATGCCTCGTCCATATAAGAATAAGAAAGCAGCGCTCATTCGCGAAAATCAATAGAAAAATAGATGGAATACGTTGATAGAGTGTGTTTTGGGTAGCGAGTATGTGCGGGACTCATCAGTTCAAACAGTGCAAGAACTGCCAGAGTGCCGGTTCAAAACAATACCACAGAATTTGGAAACTGTACTTGATCCAATAATTTGGTATCAATAGGTAAAGTTCTAAAATATTTTCGTCAATATAGGAAATTATATCTTGAAATTTGCATGATAAATCTTTTCAGAGCAAATAGCCGATTTATCATCAAGCCCTCTCGTCAAGTGCCACTTGACTGTTCTCTGGGTGAGGTTGCTTCCCTATCCGAAAGCGATGATGTAGTCGACAAAATGGAAAATGTAGAATTTGTTGGTTTGTATTTTTTGGAATATGTGAGCTTCATATTCAAAAATTAAAATTAATACAAAAAGCCATTGCAACAGAGTTTGTTCTGATTTCGTGTGGTGTTACTGTACTTAATCCGTCAATGTAACAGCTTCCTTTTAACTTTGTAATGTAAGAAAAATGCCAAGAACCAAACGAAGGCAAATAGTAAACTATCTTCTTTGGCACAATCATTATATTCTCATGATTGCAATTTGTTAACTCCAGAATGAGCATGAAGATGAGATAAGTCCACTCTATTCTGCTAGGTGTTTTGAATAGTTTCAATGTTCATATTTTGTTCTTGCAACTGTATTCCTTTCAGCACACAAATATTATCATTTCATTCCACTCTACTCACAAATACTATTACTATATGAAAAAGTATTGTTTCACCAATACTTTTACATTTATTTTCCTTGGCTTCTATCCACGGTCACCTTAAAATAAAGGTATTGTCGGAACAGATTGGATATCAGAACCCGATGTTACAGCTCGTTTCGGAGTTCAATATGGTGACTTCCGGTATACCGACATTTCTTCAAAGCCCTCAATAATATTGTAAAGTTTTCGAAGAATATCAATAAACTGGAAGATGACATCTTAGATTTCGGATCGACCTCAAACATTATTTTTCGGTAACTAAACATAACCGTTCCGAAAATATCCAAATTGTAAAGGTTTTCAAAGAACACCAATAAATCGGAAGTCACCATCTCGGATTTCAGAGCCACCTCAAACATCGTTTTCCACCTGTTCCGAAAATACCCAAATTGTAGGGGTCTTCAGAAAATATCAATAAACAGGATGTCGCAATCTTGGACTTAGAAACGACTATTGATATTAGCTCGTTTGATTTTGAGTTTCCACATTCATTACACTAATTTTTTTTACGAAGTAAATTCCTAATAACGTAAACTTTTTTAATGAATCAAATCCTAAATAACGTTAGCGTTTTCGGCGAGCTACCTCGACATACGAACCGTTGAACAGCTTGGGTTGACGTTTCAATAGAACGCTGGTTTTGAAAGCCAACTGCCGTCTTATAGAGCCCCGGCTTGGAAGAATTCTATGAGTCAACGCGATCCTAGCACTAGTTATGCAATGGCTCTGTACGCCAATAATCAGATGAGAGCTTCCACAAAATGATTGCAATCAATACCAACTCTAGAGACTTTTACCAAACTACCGAGCGATCAATTAAGAAATTTTTGGCTAACAACTCGAAGAGAAATGACCAGCATTATCAGATTGCAAATTAATAGCAACATTCCTGCCAACCCAATATAACCCAATTTATGAACTGGCGGGCTTCTGTTACAATAGGCTTCGCAACCGATTCCTAGATTTATATGATTATTGTTTGACTAATGTCTCGATTCTACTGACACTAAGAACTTCCTTCCTGGTCAGGGTTCAATCATACAAGAGCTCGCTTGTGTCTACCAGCACCTTGCTTCCTTCGTTGAGTTAGTAGTAATGCTAACTGCTCTATTATTTTTGTAAGTATAAAAAAAAGCTTTCGAAGTACATTGATAATGATACAACGTTCAACATATGATGCAGCAGTAACAGTTTCCAATCCACTACGATGTTTCAAATGATGAATAAAAGACCCATTCGATTCACATTGATACACGATAATCACTATTCATTTATTCAGTTCTTCCTAAAACAAAAGAAACCGCTCAACGCTTGTTCAAACACGCTCAAACACACGAAATCGCAATTATCACACCATTAACTGCTCCTAATACCGATGTTTCTTGATCTTAATGGGAACCGGTGCCACCGGGATGGGTTCATGGTGAGCAACCGGAGCTGGAGCATGTCCCCCGACTTTCTTCACCTGGATCTGGATTCCACCGTGGGCATCGGTGTGGTACTCGACAATACGGTGGCCACCGTCGGGTTCATCCAAACTGTACGAACCCTTGACGACGTCTCCGTCCCGTTGTTCCCACTGTACCTTGTGGTCACCGGTGTGATCATCCTTAACACCGTACTCGAACTTGTACTGCGCTGGCCCGTCCTTCGGTTCACTGTAATGCTCCGGCTGCTGGGCTACCGGTTTGTATGGCAGGGCGACGGCTACGGCAGCCAAACAGGCAACGACGGCGATAACCTGCGGGTATTAACAACAGTGATGTAATAAAGCAAAGCGAGGGTTTCAATTGCAATGAAAGAAAGAGAAAGAAATGATAAACAAACAAGATCAATTGGTGGCGTCCAGTAATTTACCTTGTACATTTTGGATCGCTGACTTGGTTTTTTTGTTCGACTCGTCGAGAGATGGTTGATCGGATGCTGTGTGCTGACTGACTGATGATAGATAGCCACGGCCAGTGAATATTTATAGCGAGATGAGGTGGGCGATAACCGTGGCAAACATTTGGCTCAATTTGGCAAACCAGCGGCAATTTGTAATCATATGTTCAATTAAATTACTGCACAATGCCATACATAGGTGCAGTCATTGAGATGCGGTTTTTGTTATTTTTACATTCACTATGAGCTCTTGTGAATGCCCAGGAGGGAAAATACGATGTTGGTTAAGGGAAGTAGTTCTCTGGTCATCTCAGGCCATGACTTCCGTTTTATGTTTCATTAGTTGATTTCAGCAGGTGCTTCAGGAAACATGTTAGTAATTGTAATGTATATTCAAGCCAGGGTTTGATTAAACTGAAATTAGCATTTCAAATGTAACCGAATACCGAGTGGTAAAAACTAATTTCAATAGAAATGGCGCTAACACCAGAGATGCTGTTAATGAATCATAAGACGAAAGAAAGAATGTTGTAAAAAGTTTAGCCTACTGTATTCTTAGAAGTAGTTATAGTCATTTATTTCGGAACATCACCCTTGGTCTGAGCTTTTATTACACTTTTAAAAAATAACCACCAAGATCGCCATCATTTTTTTCCTAAACCTTTGTCACCCTTATCAACACTGGTATTTGCCCTCGCTACCATATGACTAATTATTCAATTCGAATCTATTTTGGTAATGTACAGGTTGCGGTGACCAAAAATTTTTCATGCAAATTAATATTAGTTAAGAAATAAGTATTTCGATACGTTATTTTTTACTTTCTGATTTTAACATCAGAGTCGAAAAAAGTCTACTTTAGCCGGAAATATTGTGCTTTCATGTCCCAGTAAGAAATAGAATAAATCGAAAAAATGTATCTAAACTGTTTGAAATATCTTCATTTTTCACTGATCAATTCGGATTAATTAAAAAATTGTCGATAGGTTTGGTTCTGGTACAGACTATTGATTAGGATTCGTTAAATTTTGCATATTGCTATAGGCACAGGTAGTTTCAATTTTCTCGCAATTAATCATTTGCCATCAGACCTACCGACACTCATTATCATTTTTAATTGCTTCTTGTCTTTCAACCTGATGATTTCGGCGATTTCTTTTCTCGGTCATTTTCGGCTTTCCCTAAGATAATTAAGTGTTCAAAAGCTATTATTTCAAGTCACCCTGAGTATAACACATCACTGAATAAGTCGTGTTACTGATAAACAAATGCACTGTCATTGTCATATCATCCATATGACGTTTATCAAGTATCAACTGCCAAAAGACTATGTATAAAAATCTCATGACAAAAAAAGTGACTTTGAGTGTAGCTATCAGTTGCTTCTTGATCAGAAAATTGTACAAGCTTAGTAATAGCATCAAAAGTGTAATCTGAAATCTGTTTGATCGAAAAGAATCGTTTCTGGTTTGCTGAATTTAAACGTGGTCGTACAGACACCGTTAAGGTCTGAGGACAGAGGGTCGCGTGTCGAGTTTTAAATCGACCACGTGGCTCGCTCAATTCCCTTTGCGCATCGTATTTCTCTTGTACTCTCTCACATATGAGCAAACTGTACCTGGTTGCCATAATACATTTTATTATTCAGATGAGAAGTTTTATTACATTAATCTATCGTATGGGTTGGAAATTACATAGATTCCAATGAACAATGAAAAAATATTCAACTTTCACAAAGATTGAATGTCTGTGCGTTTGGCAGCCTTGTCGGGCCAATTTTATTTCTCTCTCCTTTTTCAGAATGCTATCAGGAAACCAAAGCGAAAAAAATAGCGGATGCATTGAAACTGACTTTGTTTCACAGAAAAATACAAGATTTTATTTTTATCGCGATAATATATATCTTTTTATGTACGAATCGCATCTAAACTAAATTATCTAGACTTTGTCACGGTAGATTTATGATACAAGCCTTCAAAGCCGAGATATTCGATGAACAAGTAGAGGTATGCATTTCCGAGCGTTCCAATTTTCAGCAGTTCTTCAGTCAGAAAAAAATACAACACACCGCTAAACTTAATGAATCATTCTGAAAATTTCACAGAATATTCTCAACTAAATTTCGAAGACATTGTCAGGTGGGTTTTTCTATATTCTGCACCGTTTCCAAGAAAATTTAGTTTGAAACGGGAAAATAGCAAAAAAAACTACCACTTTACGGTACTGTCCTCAGCTATTAATGGTAAATGTTCTGGTCGTCAAATTGTGGTAGTAACTCAAAAAAAACATCAAAAATCAATATATCATCGTTATTTGAAATTGACTGAGAGAGCTGAGTCCGTAAAGGTATCAGGAGTCAGTTTGTTTATGATTATTCATGAACATTTGACCATGAGAAAGATTTTTGTTCAAAGTGGGTGCGCGATTACGATTCAGAGCAGTGTTTGGCCATGCTTACAAGTAATAAATTAGACTTTCGCATCGATATTCGACAATGGATGAAGCATGGATCCATCATATCACTCCGGGATCAAAATAATCGTCACCTGAGTAGACTGCAGCCGGTGAACCACTTTTAAAGCATCCAAAGGCATTTTGAGAATGCCGCACATTTATATATGAGAGATATGAGAAAGCCATCATTACACCACTAGGTAGATTAAAACAGGTTTTTTTTCAATAGGCGTCAATAGATATTCGTGGCAAAATATCACTCGATCATCATCAATCGTACAACAACACCTAACGCAATGCGAAGTAATTTCGATATCTTACAATCAGTGTTGGTGATTGCCGAAAATTTGACAGATGCGGCTCGATATTTATCTATACACTGAAGTCTTTTTTTATGCGAATTTACCGCATAAAAAAACCGCATAAAAAAACGCATAGCTCTGAAAATTCGCATAAAAAAACCGCATAACTCTGATACTTCGCATAAAAAAAAACCGCATAACTCTGAAAATTCGCATAAAAAAAGTCGCGTAAAAAACCGCATAAAAAAAGACCGCATAAAAAAGACCTCAGTGTATAACATTTTCAATCCGGTAGAAGATGCTACAAGAACTCGAGTCTCTCAATGCATGAATCGTGAGAGAATTTTTGTACATTTCTTCGCTCCACTTCATACTCTGAGTATTTCACGGCCCTTAAAAAAATTACAGTCTGATAATTATCAATGCTGTGTGGAATTTATCAAGAGAAAATCGCAAGTTGACAATTTTCGCAGAAAATCAAATCGATGATTCAACTTGATGATTCTCATACTAGGTTGCAATATTTCAAAACCCTTGTGTGGAGCATTCACATACATTTTCATAGACACAACTTATGCATAGGTTATATGCACATAGTTAGCGACCGTTTGTTGCTTCAGAGGGAATCGCCACAGCAACGACCTAACCTTTGATTCTCAGACAGGTCATCGAGAGAAATTCGCTCTAGCAATGGTGTATATTCTATGTTAAATGAACCATGCCGGTTTTTTGTTGCTGCGATGATATCCGTCTCTTTTTGATGGCACTGATTGAATCGTGTGAAGAGCTGCTAGAGAGCGTTATTTGATACGATTAAAGCCATCCTTGTCTACAATAACATTGTTAATAAAAAAATTAACGATCTCACCAGTATTCTGTTTCTCTTATTCGCAACAATGTAAACAACGCGAGATGACACACCACTACAGAAAAAAAAATAGACACTCACGGATGGGTTTGCTGCAGACAAATTTTAGATTTTTAGTTTGAATCAAACAATTGACTTGTAAATTTTTTCACATTCCATATACATCTGATAACACCAAAAATTATAAGCAGGTGGCGCTTCGATCAGATGACGTCGTTTAATTTTGGGTGGTAAATTAGCAGTTTCTGTCGCTTGAAAAATTTTTAGTTTCGCGAATCAGCAAATTTCGATCAATAAAAAACTTACTGCTTCGACCAATTATAACATAGGATAGACCAGGGCTAAATCGGACAGTTTTTAGAAATTGAAAAAAATATCCATTACAACTGGGTTTTTACCCAAGTCATCTCTACCACGTCAACTCTAAGCGCGTTTACAAAGTCAGTCCATGAATCGAAATAATTGCAGGTTTAGTTCGTCCGCTTTAACCCCGTGTTCGGTCTAGCTTCTGCCACCCCTAATAATTTTTTACTTTTGTAGGGAAGGGGGGGGGGGCATTGGTTAGAGCAGTGATTCCCAAACTGGTCCCTACTGTTCACCTGTAGGCGCTAGCTTATTTTTAGTGGGCAGTAAACTCTTAGTGATCAACAGGCGGGCAATAAATCTCAACTAATGGGCTTTCCTATTAGAAAAAAATCTATCTGAGAAAGGGTCAAAGCAAATGTATTTAAAACAAGTTTATTCAAAAAACTTTTGCTAAATTCGGTCCAGGTTGTGAAAATGAAGTTAATTGTGTAACATTAAATTCTTGTGAGATTTTTAAGAAACACAATAAAAGTGAGCACCAGAAGAACTGCATCTTGTCAGTTTCCCTTGAACTGCAATTCGCTAGCAATAACTTTTCGCTGCTTCTTCCTGAATCTTGGAAAGTGAGTTGATTTTCTTTGAGCAGGACGTTGTTCGTGAAATAGCATTCCTTAATTAAAGATACTTAAAATTCTTGCCTAAACAGAACGGAGCACTTATACTGCTTGAGAAAAGGAAACAAAATTTTGTCCAGCAGCTTCGGCACATAAATTTTTTGGTTTATTTGATTCCGGTTGTGATGATCAAGTATATTTAAAGTGAATATTCCTGTTCCGAAAGCACTTTAAAATCAAAAAGTGTTGATGTAGGTTTTATCATCATGTACCCTGTAATCGAACTTCATAAGCTGCTTACGCTACCGACTGACTGATTTGTTTATCGCGAGATTTGTCTTGATGTCCTGCTAGTTTTTTTTAATTCGATGCACGGTTGTGGACGACATTCCTAGTTTGCTTGCGGGGTTCCGCTTGAAACAAATATTTTCGACAATTTTGCAACATAAGAGCAAATTCAGCAGCTAGAAGTTCTATATGGAAGATCTATAATAGAACAGAAACTGAAACAAACGTATCCCCAGTAAGCCGTTCTAGTTTTATTTATTCGACCAGTTTTTCTGTCAAATTTAAAACTGGTCTACGATGCCGTTTCATTTGTTGTTTATTTGAAACACGAGTAAAACACTGCTGGGGCTGCCAGTTTTTCTCGTTATAAAATCCATATTTAAATTTTGTAACTGACATGATTTATGCATCTAGAACTGAAACACTACTGAATATTCCCTAAGGCGTTCTATTTCAACCCATTCCGATTCAGTTTTCCTGGCAATCGACAAATAATTTTATCACATTTGTAACAGTTGGTTTTGCTACAATCATCAATTTCGATTGTTTGGGTGCGTGCGAGCAGTTTGGATTTTCGCAATGGCAGAGTAAAATTTTGACTCGTTACTATTCTTGCTTCGATGAGATTTGAACGATCAAGAAGCAAATATCGAAATTAAACAGTAGGCATTATGTTTGATGAGCGTACTCTAAGTACTCTGAGTACTCTAAGTACGTAAGTCAACTTGCAATTGTAGTGCGATCAATTCAATTAATGCAAAATCTTCACAGCTTCACATGCAAACTTTTGAAATTGAAACCTAATATAGAATGCCGGAAGTTTACACAATCTCCGTATCGTATCGTCCAACGACGGGCTTAACATGGAGATCAGCAGGAATTCTACACACATTTAGAATTTTCTCAGAAGGACTTTATCTCGAGATTTGACAGTATATTAAATATAGATATCTCTGTTCGTTAATATACAAGGTGAGATGAAAAAACTGCAACCAACTTCAGACTGCTGTCATTTCTAAACCGCTCGTCCCACAGCTGTCAGATTTATTCTAGTGACAGCTCATTATATTATTTACAAGCGCACAAAAGCATTTTGGTGGGAATTTTTCAGAAAAAAAGTTATTTGTGATGGAATTCAAGTGTGATAGTGTGATTGCTTTGCATTTGGCTGGAAAACCACAAGTGGCTATCGTTAGAGCCCTCCAGCATTTAAAAGTGAATAAATCTTTTGTGTCTCGTACCATCGCTCGTTACGGTGATACTGGTAGCGTAGCCCGACGTCAAGGAAGTGGACGAAAAAAAACAGCAACATCGGCAGAAATGGTTCGAAAAGTGAAGAAGCGAATTGAACGAAATCCGCGTCGCAGTGGCCGAAAAATGGCTCGTGAGCTGAACATATCGCAATATGCCATTCGGCAAATATTGAAAAATGAGCTTGGACTAAAGCCATTGAAGTTCCAAAAAGTGCAAGATCTTACTGATGCGCAAAAAAAAGTTAGACTCGAAAAAGCTAAAGAGTTGCTTCGCTTGGCCGAAAGTGGTGAACTGCCGAATTTGGTTTTCTCCGATGAGAAACCATTCGTTATCCAGCAGTTTGTAAACAAACAAAATGATCGTGTTTACTTGCCAGAGAGGTCAGCTGAAAATTTGCAACTTCGGTTGGCCACCAGAACTCAAAAGCCGGCCATGGTGATGGTGTGGGCCGCCATAACAGCCGATGGTCGCTCGCCGCTCGTATTCATCGACCGTGGGGTCAAAATAAATGCGCAAATCTATCGCGAAAATATTTTGGAGGGAGTTCTGAAGCCCTGGGCACGCAAACATTTCGGCCGCAGACCTTGGACATTCCAACAGGACTCAGCACCATCGCACTCAGCACGCGCCACCCAAGAATGGTTAAGAAATGAGGTTCCTCGCTTCATTTCCACCGCACAATGGCCACCAAAATCTCCGGATGCCAATCCGTTGGACTATTGTGCCTGGGGTATTTTGGAAAGCAAGGTTGGCACTAAAAAATACCAAAGTGTCGATCATCTCAAGCAAGCGCTTCGCCGAGAATGGGACAAAATACCGCAGAGCCACTTTCGGGCAGCGTGTGATGGTTTCATTGGCCGTTTGAAGGCCATAGTTCGTGCCAAAGGTGGCCAATTCGAACAAATCTAAACCGATTCTCAAATTTGATGTTATTTCCGACATTTTTTGCTTTCATTCAATAAAATTTAAAAAAAAATGAAAAAATTATGGCGTTTTACTTTGTTGCAGTTTTTTCATCTCACCTTGTATAGAGATACTTGATAATAAAAATCTTCATTCTATAAACCGTTAAAATTGTTCAATGTTTGAACCAAGGAATATAGTTGTTTTTTCGGATGATGTGGAGTTAGTTGCGAGTTTTTTTTACAAAAAACTATCTCGCACCTAGTTAAAATACTTCCCGATATGGCACCTATTATTACCTAACTCGACACATCCAGAAAATAGTTATCAGAATGTAAAAAATAAAATAAACATAATTGGTTGAGTTTAGAGCATTTATTTCTTTGGCTTGAGATCAACTTGCTTAGTAATGCTGATGAATGTTGGCATAACTTTCTCCGTGTGGATGGTGGGCATGGCCATTACGCTGAACATGCGGCTGGAATCCAGTTTTGTGGTCCGAGGTGTAATCTACGACCCGGTGCGTACCGTCGGCTTCGTCCAGAGTGTACTGACCCTTGACATGGTCCCCGTCGCGATGTTCCCATTGGCTCTTGTGGTCGTGGGTGTGACTATCCTTGACACCATACTCGTACTTGTACTTCGGATGGGTGTGATAATCCTCGTAAGCCGAAACGGCGATAGCAAGGCAGACGACCAGGGCGATAATCTGATAGGAAGAGATAAAAATAAAAAACAAGTTTTATCAGTTACTTCCGTCTATCCGATGCACCGAGGAGATTGCCACTACCTTGAACATCTCGAAGCTGATGCTGGTTTGGAGCTGAAAACTCTTGCAACTGGAAAGCTGGAATGACACTGATGTCTTGTGTTGCATGAAGCAGAATATTTATACCAAAAACAAGTTGTCTTCGCTTCCACGGTTGTTCCAGTGTTGGCCCGCAGCATAAACGATTCAAACGATTTCGCACCTACTCAAGTGCCATACAGTCTAATTGAAAGTCCATTTTTTTTCGCTCGTTCAGTTTTCAATATTAACCTTGTTATAGTCTATGTAAAATAGCCCGAAACTCATGGTTCGCTGACTATCTCGTGCTTGCAGAGCGGGCAAATTCAACTCTCCCCCGATCGAACAATAATCAATCATGTATGGCGGCCGACATATGTGTGTGCAACATGCATTTTTTCCTCTGATTGCTTGACAAATAGTCGAGTGAAATTTGTGTTCACTCGTGTGGCCATACTTGTTACAAGAATGGAAAAACAACCCTACGGTGAGGCTAGGCGCTTCGTATAAATATTCTATCGCAGCACCTGGTTGGTATCAGTCAAGTTCCAACGTTCCACTTTGAACAACAATCGCTCGATTCGCTAGGCTCCAAGATGTTCAAGGTTTGTCGGAATCAACAGTCAAAAGTCGAAGTTTAGTCGGTTTCCGGAATCTAAATTCAAAAACTTTTTACTTTCAGATCATCGCTCTAGTTGCTTGCCTCGCCGTTGTCGTGTCGGCTTACGAGGAAATCTACAGCTACCCAAAGTACAAATACGAATACGGTGTTAAGGATCTGCACACCCACGATCACAAGAGCCAGTGGGAACATCGTGATGGAGATCACGTTAAGGGACAATACACTCTCGATGAAGCCGACGGAACCCACCGCATTGTTGACTACAGCTCGGATCACAAAACCGGATTCCAGCCTCATGTCCAACGTAAAGGACATGCTCACCACCCACACGGAGAAAGCTATGCCAACATCCACCAGCACTACTGAACCTGAACTCGTTACCAAAGAACTAGACCAATTGTTGAAAATATAGAAATTTATTGAAAATCAATTTCTGGGTCCCGATTGAAGCGTAATTGAAAGAAAGAAAAATTTAGTTTGACATTCTGTCCATTTAAAGTTGCATTGACTTTCCATTTTCAGCTTTATTTCATGGTCAATTTCAAAATGGCTATGATATATTATGATTTTGTTATTTCTCTTTTTCGTCTCCAAATTTTGTCTTGCATCATGCTCATCGATGAATGTGGGCGGGTGCATCAGCAGATGAAATGTGCAACGGAGTTTCAATGATGATGATCAGTCAATGATCTCGCAAAGGTGCGTTTGTCACACGCAATAAAACGCAAGCATTGCGGGTAATTATGTAAACGCACATTTCGATAAACTTGTGCAAATTGCTATCGAGACAAATCTGTGCCAGTCCTAATTGCGTGTTTAGACTTTAATTATTATGTTGCTGAGTTGTTTCTTGAGCTGTTAAACCATTTTGGGTATTCAATTTTACTTTTGTTCAGTATTTCCGAGACAGTTTCCGCTGCCCTCAAAAATAACAAAAATAACGTGTTTAATCCACCTTACAGTGAAATGATACCTTTTTTTGAACAATTCGTATATGTTTTTTGCATGAATATTTTTAGGTGTTTAATTCTCATGGCATTATTTTAATGACCGTCGTTTTAAGCGGAAATTTGAGATTCTAATCACTCATTACCCTGTAACGTGGAAACTGCAAATCGGATCGAGTTTGAATCTAAACGTGTGACAATCGATTGAACATTCCATGAGATGTGGAAGTAAGTTGTTATTTATAGTTTTTCGTCATTATTTACGGTACTACCAGAGCCGGTATTCAGGAATCAGCATAACCCAAAACGGTTCATACGACAGTAAATTAATATGACGAACAAATTGCAATAGTGTTGAGTCTAACTTCTATATCGGTTTGAATTTAAAAAACTCATCACCCTGTAATTCCAGAATCGGAAGCCGGAATCGATAAAATTCACCAATTTTGTATGGGACCATAAGTCTTTCAATTTGAATTATTGTTTACGAGATTCGATTTGACCTTTTTTGTGAAAATGATTGAGCTTTGAGAAACAAATCTGCAAACCCGATAAACCTGATTAATTTATGTGAAATGGACATTGTTAAACTAATCAACCGGAAATTGGATCTGACTAGAAAGCATGACTTTTTATTTGAATTTTAGATGGTTCTTAGATTTCATTTGAATCTTTGATCGGTTCAGCCATCTACAAGAAAAATGAGTTACACTATTTTAATTTCGTTTCACATATTCTGTAGTTCCGGAACCAGAAGTCGAATCCAAACATAATTCAGGAACCTTGTTTGGGAGCGTACGACTTTTCATATGAATCTGTGTTTGTAGTAAACGGTTGAGTCATCTTCGAGAAAATTGAGTGAAATTATTTATCACACACTCATTTGCTGATCTCGACGAACTGATTCGAATGGTATATGGGTGTTATGTTCTTCCAGCATGTAAGTAGTTTAAACCAATATAATTATGGTATTGCTTTCAACTTATGTCATATTCGAACGATTATGTTGCCAAAAACGAACCGTGTTAAAAACGGTCCGAAGCAAAATATCACGAAAAGGGATGCTGTACACAGCCTTTTGACACTTAGAAACAATTGTATGTTACAGTATAAAAAATCGTGTTTCACGTTGCTCCCAAGCATTGCTTTTTACATACAGCGCTCAAAACTCCTGCTGCTGGAATAGGGGGAAAAGTCGCTTACACAAAAATGTCGATATCTCCATTAGAAATGGACGGATTTTAACAATCTATGGCTTGTTGGATAGTTATTACCGTGCGCAATCTAAGTCTGCAAACATATTCCGTTTACAAGGCCAAGTGTGACAGATATTGTTAAAAAACTGAAAATTTTGACAAAAAAACTTCGTATAACTCAAAAAGTAAACAACAGATCTCAAAACCATTCAATAGCGTTCTGGGTGACGGGGAGACCTTTCATTAGAGATTAGTTTGATCAAAATCGGTCCAGCCATCTCTGAGATCTCGACCTCTTTGTTGACAACACACATACAGACCCACACGCATACATACACACACACACACATACACACACACACACGCGGACATTTGCTCAGTTCGTCGAGCTGAATCGATTTATATATGACATTCGGCCTCGGAAAATTTTTCTAATATTTGAGTGAATTCTATACCAATTATTTATATATATAAAAAAAGGTAAAATCTCTTCTTAATTCATCTATTAGTGTCAGAATGCTTTTCTCTTGCCATTCAAATAGTTTCATGAAAACGTTTTTTTTATTGAGCTAAAATTTGAATTTTCAAGAAAACTGAGCTGATAGAACAGAATCCTTTTTTATCCACCCAGTGGTGTAATGATGCCGATCTTATATTACTTATACCATCACGAATATTACTATGGGATTCCTAAAAAACAGTTCATTAAATAGAAACACTTGGTGTAAACTAGCAACTCTTTCAAACAGAAAAATCTAGTAGGTCCGGAAACGGTAGTTTGATTCGGATAAAATTCAGTAGCATCCTTTGGGACAATAATCTCTTCCACTTGGGTCTAAGCTTCTAAAAATGGGTTTGGCTTTCTCTGGGAGAATGAAACTAGATCCGCTTCCTAGTTTTTGACCACCGTTTCCGGTACTTCCGGAAGCATGAACTGGAAAACGTAACTTAAGTCGGTTTGTAGTCCGCCATGTAACTTTTTTTTAAAACATGCGATAAAACACAAACGGTTCATCTGATTTAAAAATTTAGTTTTTCATATTAAAGTACAATCCTTCCGGTTAATTGTGGAATATAATTTCATTCAAATGGCTGCCTCGGCTGGCCTTGCAGTACGCCATACGGTCGGTCCAGTTTTTTAGTACATTTTCGATTGTATGCAGCTTTATTTCATCTATGGTTGCACGAATGTTGTCCTTCAAGGCTTAAACTGTCTCTGGCTTGTCCATATAACACTTATCTTTGACAGCCCCCGAATTTCGACTGTGAATTAGATCTTCGAAGACTGTGGGTAGAAGATCGATCGTAGCGTTGGCTGTGTGGCACGGAGCACCGTCTTCTTGGAATCAAATGGTGTCCAAGTCTTCCTCTTCAAGTAACGGAAAGAACATTCATTTTTATGTGGCGGCGGCTCCTGCTCATTAACATACCCGCCGAGATGAAAATGTGCCTCATCCGAGAAGATGATTTTTGGCACACATTCCGCAACATTACCATGATTTTCAAAGTAGAACTGCACTATTTTCTCGCGTTCCTCAAGCGTATACACAACCAGTTTCGTTCAGCGGAAGGATAAAACTAAGTTTCTGTCAAATCAGAAGTGACATTAAGGTTACCAATGTCGAAATAACCGCTAGATAAAAAAAAAATAAATGGCGGACCCTGTATGTTCGACAAATTGGAACAGTTTTTAGCCAAATTTAGAATGATTTTCCCCTTTTTTTGTGTCGTTGCTCTTAACGACGGCTTGAAGTTTCAAACTTCAATTTAAAAAAAAAAATATTGTTTGTTTTTTTGCCGTTTTAAGTCACGATATAAAATTTGTCACACTCCGGAACCAGAAATCGGATTCGAATGAAATTCAGAAAACCTCTTATGGGAGCCTTTAATTTGGAGCCTCTTTGGTTCCGGTTTGTGCTAAAGTGCACATGACTAGTTTAAATCATTTACGTTTCGCATTCAGCTCATCAGTGCATTAGCAGATTATGTCAATTGGTTTCGTTACTTTCGGTCAGAATAGACAAAGCACTTTTAGTGTAAAATAAGTGCGTTGCAAATAGCAATGATTTTAACTAATGAATACCAAAATATTAATATGATATTCGAAATGTATTAGGTTTAAAGTACTATGTATTGTGTATGCCAAGGCGAAGAAAAACTTATGTATATTGCCTATGAAATAAACGTATTTATAGAAAAAAGCAATGATTTTACGTCTGCTTAGCGGATTATGTTGGTCCGCGAGGTGGCATTAGTTGATCAACATAATCTGCTAATACACTGATGAGCTGAATGCGAAACGTAAATGATTCAAAAAAGAGTTGAAAACAATAAAATTGGGGTTATAAGAAATCGTGCAGTTTTCAAGGTAACTGACATTTATAATGTTAGTATTGTCCAACTCTGATTAGCTCAATGATTGATGTTACTTTGTTGTGAAATATCATATAATATATGGTACATACCACGCTTGGTAAACGACTGGACAATGCGCAATTCAGGCCCCAATGTGGTTCTTAGCCTCTTGTCCAGTAACTCCTATTCCTACCTTCCCGCGGTGCCGGCTGGGGTACGAGTAACAAAGGTCTACGATGCGTAAACTTTGCAGCCTCCCGAGGAATGGTAGTTCGAAGCACCTTCTTCCCCCGCAAAGATATCCACAAAGCCACCTGGAGATCACCTGATCAACATACGGAAAACCAAATCGACCACGTTCTCATCGACGGGCGATTCTTCTCCGACGTCATCAATGTCCGCACTTACCGCAGTGCCAACATTGATTCTGACCCCTACATTGTCGGGGTTTGTATGCGTTCAAAACTATCGACGGTGCACAACACTCGTCGCACAGGAACGCCGGGATTCAATCTCGAGCAGCTACGTTGCGTTCGTACTGCAGAGGAATACGCACAACAACTGGAGCTAGTGCTACCAACGGAAGAGCAGCTTGGGGCGGCGACTCTTGAAGACGGCTGGAGGAATGTAAGATCCGCCGTGAGTAGCATTGCTGCAACCGTACTAGGTACGAGGTTATCGAATCGAGGAAATGACTGGTTTGACGGCGAATGTCAGCAGTTGGTCGAAGAGAAGAATGCAGCAAGGGCGAGGATGCTGCAACACCGCACGAGGGCGAACGAGGAACGATACAGACAGGCACGGAACAGACAGAACACGGTTATCCGGAGGAAAAAGCGCCACCAGGAAGACCAAGATCGCGAAGCGATGGAACAGCTGTACCGCGCAAATGACACACGGAAGTTCTATGAAAAGGTGAACCGCTCACGTAAAGGCTACACGCCACAGGCCGAAATGTGCAGAGATACCAGTGGTAACCTTCTCACGAACGAACGTGAGGTGATCGACAGGTGGAAGCAGTACTATGACGAGCATCTGAATGGCGAAGCACAAGATACAGAGAACGGTACAGGAATCATTCTGGGTGCACGCTCAGCCGACGACAGATTCCCAGCCCCTGATCTGTCGGAGATAAGTGAGGAGATCGGCAAGCTGAGGAACAACAAAGCCGCGGGCAATGACCAGTTGCCAGGCGAGCTGCTCAAACATGGAGGAGAAGCACTGGCTAGAGCGCTGCACTGGATGATTACTAGGATTTGGGAGGAGGAGATTCTACCGCAGGAATGGATGGATGGAGTGGTATGTCCCGTCTACAAAAAGGGCGATAAGCTAGACTGTTGCAATTACCGCGCAATCACATTGCTGAACGCCGCCTACAAGGTACTCTTCCAAATCCTTTGCCGTCGTCTATCACCAATAGCTAAGGAATTCGTAGGGCCGTACGAAGCGGGATTTACTGGAGCCCGCGCCACTACGGATCACATATTCGCGATAAGACAAGTACTCCAGAAGTGTCGTGAATACAACGTACCCACGCATTACCTATTCATTGACTTCAAAGCGGTATACGACACAATCGATCGAGAGCAGCTATGGCAGATAATGCACGAATACGGTTTCTCTGATAAACTGACGCGATTGGTCAAAGCAACGATGGATAGAGTGATGTGCTACGTTCGAGTATCTGGGGCGCTCTCGAGTCCCTTCGAATCTCGGAGAGGACTACGTCAAGGTGATGGACTTTCCTGTATCTTGTTCAATATTGCCCTGGAAGGTGTGATTCGAAGAGCGAAGATCGACACGAGTGACACGATCTTCCGAAAGTCCGTACAACTTTTTGGCTTCGCTGACGATATTGATATTGTGACACGTAACCTTGAGAAGATGATGGAAACCTACATCGGACTGAAAACTGAAGCTAGGCGTATCGGACTGGCCATAAATGCGTCGAAAACAAAATACATGAGATGAAGAGGCTCTAGAGAAGAAACACTACGCCTCCTACCACGAATATTGATAGACGGTGACGATATCGAGGTGGTTGACGAGCTCGTGTATTTGGGCTCACTGATGACCGCCGATAATGACATCAGCAGAGAAATTCATAGACATATTTTGGCAGGGAATCGTGCGTACTTTGGACTCAGAAAAACCCTTCGATCGAGAAAAGTACGCAATCGCACGAAATTGACCATCTACAAAACGCTCATTAGACCGGTTGTTCTCTATGGCCACGAGACCTGGACTATGTTGGCAGAGGACCAACGCGCCCTCAGTGTTTTCGAAAGAAAGGTACTGAGGACCACCTATGGCGGAGTGCAGATGGAAGACGGAACGTGGAGACGGCGTATGAATCACGAATTGCAACAGCTGCTAGGAGAACCACCTATCGTACGGACAGCTAAAATCGGACGTCTACGATGGACTGGGCATGTCATAAGGATGTCGGATGACAGCCCAGTGAAAATGGTTCTTGAATCTAATCCGACTGGTACAAGAAGTTGATAAAAAAGCCTTAGAGGTTTAACTCAATTTTGGCAAAGTTTCAGCTTGAAAAGATCAATATTTTAGGAGCAGTGAATTTTTCAATCACGACCCGCACCGGAGGAGTGTACCGCAGTGCAACTCGTTCGAATACGGGCTTAACTTGTCGACACATGTCGCGCCACTGATCGAATTTTAACTTTGACAGTTTATTGTTAGCAACGTTCCAGTTAAGATCGTCGTGTGAAAATGAATTCAAAAATCAAAAACATTCTTTACGTCGAGTTTATTCTTCCCTTCTTCAGAATTTCGATTTTTTTCAAGCAAATGATGTGCAGTCGTATGCACCGTGTGAAATAGGGCAAATTGGTTTTTCTGCAAAATATTGATATTCATGATTTTTAATATAATAACATCAAAAGTTTGATAAAAAAATTACGTTTTTACTTTTTGGCTTAGGCTTCTTTTTTCAACTAGAAAAAGGAAAAACAATAGGCCCAAGTTTGAATTTTTTTATTTGTTTATTGATTTTAACTGTTTTCATTAAATTAAGCTAAAGGTTGTTTTATGGAATCGCTTATTTGAAAGCTAAGGATAAGATGCTTGGACGAATTTTTGTATCTTGATTAGATTTTACAGTATAGGCTGTTGAAGAAAGGATCTTTTTGGTAAACGCGAAACTTCAAAAAATCTTATCTCGAAAAATCAACGTACCATATTGAAGTAAAAAAATACGTGTCGAATATTTTCGAGTTCTTTACCGCAAAAAAATAGTTAGATGGAAAATAAATTGTGGGTGGCTGATTTTACGTGGAATGTCCCATATATTACTTCAGATTGTAACAAAACTAAAATTTAATCTAGACAGGCAACTGAATGAAATGAATATATGTCATGTAATATCGTTCACGTAGAACATTGTAACATATAACATTCATATATCATACATATGTAACAGTTCGAAAAAACCTTGTGATTTTACATTACCGAGAAACATTAGATCACGAAGTACGTCAGTTAATCGACTGAACCCAAGAAGCCCATATCAGGCTGTGAACCACTTTGCAAATGATTTTTTCTTTTGATTGAAATTTAAATTTCGTTATTGTTTTTTTTATCAAGTAGTTTACCTAAAGGGTGTTTTTTTAAGAGGTATTTGATTTCAAAATAACACAAAAAATTTAAGAAAATTTGATGAAATTTTTTTGGGCAGAAAAGTAAATATTCCTTTAGATTTGCTAGCGCTAATTCATGATTAAATTATAGATCAAATTGAACAATTTTGACAATGATACAGTTCACGCTCGATCTGTCAAAAACAGTATTACTTAAAAGACACTAGTGAAAAAATTCAAAAGTTTCACAAATGGAAAGTTATTTGGGTTTGTTTTGCACTGGAAATAATATGATATCAAGTAGTATAACAATTGCAATACAGTGTACGTAAGCAGAACTTCGGGAAAATCTTGTTTAGAGAAAAACTTACTTGACAATGTATTGAAACTTTTTATTGTGGTGTTTTCTTCTACTGAAACTTTCAAATTTTATGTTTTTCTAAAACTTTTTATAATGGTGAAAAGAAATTACACAGAAGTAATTTCTACTAAAGGTCTGAAATTTGTTTTTTTTTGTCTGTGTCGGAACTGTCAAAAATAGCCGTGCTCTCGAGCAAGGTTATTCTCGATAATGACAAAATAACTGTTTGCTTGTCAAACTTTAACTAAAGTTAAAACAATTCTCCAGATAGTTCTTGGTTCATGCCTTCCCGTGTGTCTATGATGACATTTGGTTTCTATTGACCGATGTCAACTGGGTGGTATCATCTCTGCGTTAGTAGCAGAAAGAGTGGATGCGATTTAGTTTGTATGTATTTAGTTTCACTTATTTGAAACCAACAAAATATTAAAAATCATTCGAAAAGATGAAGTATTTCGGCTTAACGTCCTATTTCTGAAGTGTATATGAGCCCCTTAATGTTTTAAATTGGCATTTATTTATCCAGACCAGCAGTCGTTATAAGTCGTAAAAGTTTCTGTAAAAATTATTCCATTCGGAAAAGCGTGTAAAAACAGATTTGGGTGTCTGTACATCATTGAAACAAACGAATTTGTTTGACTAACAAGGAACATTTAATTGTTTTGGCATTCGGAGTTTACATAACTAACAACAACTGACTTGTGAGAAGCATCAAAACGCCACTACAGAGTTCCAGAAATCAGTCTGCTAGTGATGCTGGTCAATGTTGGCGTAACTCTCTCCGTGTGGGTGGTGGGCATGTCCGACTCGTTGCACATGGGCCTGGAATCCGTTGTGGTCATCCGAGTTGTACGAGACAACACGGTGAGTGCCGTCGGCTTCATCCACGGTGTACGATCCCACGACGACATCCCCGTCGCGGTGTTCCCACTGACTCTTGTGGTCTCCGGTGTGAGGATCGTGCACACCGTACTCGAACTTGTACTTCGGGTGCGAGTAATAATCCTTGGCTTCCACGTGTTCTGCCAGGTAGTATTCGGCCGAAACGAAAACGGCTAAACAGGCAACCAAAGCGACAATCTAGACGGGTGAGATACAAACCAAATTAATCAGTCACACTTGCACTTTTAACTAAACTCTCGCACAACGCGGCACACCTTCAACATTTTGGATCTCCTGTGATGGATGCTTCCCAAAGACAAGTGAATAGAACAACTGCAGTGAGTAAACTGATGCCACGGCTAGCTCGGAGAACAATATTTATACTAACCTGTCTTTGGGCTGCTCGTCCAGAAGATGGGTATCCTAAATAGGCACCAAACCGATGCAAACGAATCGAAATTTAATCTTTTCCACTCAGTTTTCGGGGCACTTGAGGCACGCTTCGTCGGTCGGATGGTTTGGACGATTTGACGAGCTGGCCTTGAGGGACATTGAAACTGAGATATGTTCGATTTAGCAAAGCATTGAATAGACGACCACTGGTTGCCACCTCCACCACCGGTCGCCGAGTGCCACTTACACGGGAGTCATAAATTGGCCAAGATGACAAAACGTACCAATTTCTGGCCAAAACTTTCGCTCGTTCATTAACGGCACCGTGCGTCGCTATTATATCATGTCACAGACGACAGCGACGACCGGCTCTTTTGAGATGGAAAAATTTCCGAGTTTCCCAGCTTAATTTGTTATGTCTACCCTTTTTATTCGTGTTTAGGCTGTTCAAAGAAATTAACAAGCGCTTTTGATTTGTTTACGGTTTTATTGTGCAGATAAAGGTGATATCATTGTTGTTAATCTTGATGAATTCCTTAACGAACCGAACGAATCAGTAGTCACTATTGTTGCCAGTAGCTGTTCGATATGAATATTTTTCACAGTGCTACCAAAGTCTTGTGCTTGCAAAATCAAAAATCCAACGTATAATCTATCATGCGTAGATGCGTATATGTTGTATAATCGAATGTCTTGTACTTATGCTACATTGGACTGAGATCAAGACTGAATTTTTTCTCGTACTAAATATTGCTGGAAAGTCATTCATATATTGTCAAGATTATTGAGAAACTTCGCGTGGATTAAAAATTGTGTGGAAATTTCATAATTGTGATCAAATATTGCTCGATTATGAGTTAAATTGTAATAGTTTGCAATGAAATTATGCTTTGGGTGGGTAGTGTCAGATACTTAATCGGATAATGTGGATACAAATAAAAAGGATTGTTCATGTTCTTTGATATTGAACACTGTTGAGTGCATTTAACTCGTAAGGGAACAGTTGGACCTGGACTTATTTACGAGAAGTGAAATGCAATTGAACTCAATAACAACAACGTTCACTATGTGGAGCATGAAAATATGAAGTACATCATACCAAACTGTACCAGCGAACAGTATATTCGTGACACCACAGAACAGTACGGAGAGATCTGAAAGTAAATTTGCAAGAATTTTCCCGGGTATTCTCAATGGAGTACGATGGTTGTGCATGCGCTTTAAGATTACTATACCTTCTAATGTGACATTCGGCCAGAGCACACGAATTTCGTGTAAATCATTTGTCACCTACGAGCATAAACTAGTCACAAGTCAATATTTCCAAAAACTCGTTCACTATGATAAACGCTGTGAGTACCTGGACAACTTCTACTTCGGCCACAAGCATCCCCAGTACTTCTGAGAGAGCCATCAACAACAATGAAATACTCTCCCCGACGAATCTATCATCTGCAATCAAGAACAAGATACGCCGGAAGTAACGTTTGAAAAAATAGCGGTAAAATTTCTGCCAACAACAGAGACTTCGAGTCAAGAGACTTTTTTTATTTTTTATTTAATATTACAATATATTTTTAGGCACACTGCTTAAGCTCTAAGATGCCAAGGTTATTTTCTTATCTTAATTAACGACTAACTTAAAACTAGAATAGTATCATTAGAATATGTGGTCTTAGCTTCTCGAAAATACAGCGTTCAGCTGGCGATCGGCAGCGGTCGATGTATTCAATATTGCACGAGTCTTCCAGATGGCGTTGGTAAATATTAAGCGCTGGCCGCATCCTTCGGTCCGTGTGGGTCCGCGGGAAACACCCGCAGGCTACGAAAGCCCGGCGGGTGGCCCGCATGCAGGGTTTTCGACTGGAGCGGTCTTCCGTGGGCGGTTATGGTGATGTTACGGAAGAGGATGAAAAAGAAAGTAAGTATTGTGGAAACGGGGTAAAAAGGGGGATGTGGGAACAAAATGTCTGAAAACGACAGAGATCTAATTAGTTGCCATCGAGATGGTGAAGAGACAGGGGAGGGGGAACGAAAAAGTTAGTGACAAAAAAAGATCTTGTTAGTTCCAATGAAGATGGTGGACAGGGAAGGGGATCGAAAGAATCGAGCGGATGTTAGTGTCGAACCTGTAGGTGGAGATTATACTTTCTGAGCGGGGAATAACACTTTACACTTGTATATCAATGTGTTTAAGGTAATGGTATATGAGAATGTACTTGAATTAGTTGATTAAGATGCTACTCCTTCTTTATGTAAAATTTTCGAGCTTTCTGCGGTACACCCACCATTAGGTACGGTATCCTAAGATACGCCCGCCGTGAAACGCCACACCATTTTCTCTTGAAGTCATCGCTACAATTCGCTTTCTTCTTCGTTTCGAAGAGTTTCCGCTAAACTAGAGCCAACGCACTTCTCTATTGGGCGAAGCTCTGGACAGTTTAGTGGATTAGTTGTTTTTGATACGTATTCGACCAATTTTACCTTAAATCATTTCAGGTCAGATTTCGCAAAGTGGCAAGACGCCAAACGATACCAAAACAGAGTATAAGACTCGTGACTTTAGGTAAAGGGCTTCAAGAACACCACTTTCGCAGACATTCTTCCTCGTACACATCATTATTGATGGTCTCACTAGGAACGAAATAATTAGATTTTCAACCACAACAACATACGGCCGGCCAAATCAAATACTTCTTTGGGAATTTGCACATCTATATTTTTCACAACAACGGCTATCACCTACTTGTCCATTTGGTTATGAGCATACTTTTCGCTTTCGATCGACAGTCAAGCGCTGGTATTTTGCAAACATAAAAGGGGGTGTGAGAAATGTACAGATATAACTGAAGGACGGGAATACGAATAAAAATGATAATCGTTCGTGTTAGTTGATAATATGCTTTTCGCAACTTTTACTTCTTCGCTTCCAGAACTGTAACGGTGCATTTATACTAAAGATTGACTTATTGGTGTCAAATATTTTCTTCCACACGCGAAATAAATTAGACTAAAAAGATACCCAAAAACAGAATGATGATGTTGATTATTCCATTTCGGATTTGCATATTTCAGTGAAAGAAACTATCGAAATGATGTGCGGGATTCATTTTTGGCCTTCAAATTGGCCAAATTGTGGAGTTTTTTACTATGTTAAACACTGTTCGGAGCATGTTTCTCAAACGCGAAGTAGTCGAATATTGACATTATTCGCACTCGTTTGGTGCGAATTTTGCACTGCGAAAAGTACACAAAACCAACCCAATTATTCAAGATTTGCACTAAATCGATGATTTTTATCTCCGCTTTGCAAAGAAGCAATCTTTATACAAAAAAAAATGTAAGAAAATGTAAGAAAATTTAGCGCACTTTCATACTTCGTACTACCACAATTGCAAGAGTTTCTCTTTTCCCAATTTCGATTGGGCTATCCCTTCGTTCAACACACATATTTAAATATATTTAATCTTAGTTTTTCGAGAGAACACTTTCTTATCCATTTCTGGAGGAGAGTTGGCATCACTGGGAGTCCGATGCGGTGTCCTGGTGCTGCTCTCAAAAAGTATAGATTCAATGTGTTGTTTGATATGTATGATTAAAAATTAGGTTGAAATAGTTATTTTGAGTGATAGTGCAGGTGTAGCAAGTGTGTTTTTAGTAGTGAGAGTGCTATTTATTGAATAATGTTGATCCGCGAAACTAAAGATGCTCAAGTGGCGGATACTGTGAATTTGCCGCCCCGAAATTCAACGAAGTTAACCTGTTAATCGATCGAAGCGCCGTCTGCATGTCATTGTCGGTGTTGTCGGATTTCTACGGAATGTATGAAAGTTTACAAGTCCATCGTGTCATTCAGACTGAAGGTCTAGGGTTGGTCTGCAGCGGACCCATTCGCGAGTGTTTTTATTTTATTTTTTCAGTGGTCGTGTTTCATCTCGTGTTGCTGACAGCAGAGCGAGCAGGAGATAAAAGATACTGGTGAGGTCGTTCCTTGGAGATATTTTTTATTTTTCTTACTTATTGTATTTCTCCTGATGATCGAACATCAGGTTTTGTTGAGATCATATTGTTTACTAAACATATCCGAATCTCTTTCCCTCCCTACTAACAAATCTCCTATCCCGTGATGCTCGTGGAGATACAGTGGTACACGCGGTCTCTGGAAACAACGAGTATCGGACTAACATTCCTTCCTTTCCCTCAGTAGCACAGCCTTTGGTCGTAGCCAGCGTCGTTATTGATCATTTAATAAAAAGTTAGGAGTGAGTGGGTATGTACAGTGAAAATGATTTGCTTCTCCCAAGCTTAACTTTCTTGGATCATTGTACATTTCCACTCATTCGGTCAATCATGAAGTGCAACTACGGGCGATCTACTTCAGCTCAGCTCAGCTCAGAACATTTTCTTATCCATTTCTTCTAGCTTCTAAGAATAATTTTATCTGACTAAGTTTTTTTTCATATTATGTCTAATCTTTAAGACTACAATTTGATTAATAAAAATCATCTCTCGCGAAAATCCATTAAAATTACTTTATTAATCAGGTAAATGAATCTGTATCACTGCCTTTTTTGTTAAATAAATAAACGGAAAATATTTGATATGATTAATCATATCACTTTAGATAACACGTAACACTTAAAACAATTATAAGAAAAGCCAATGCTTTTTCCCGGTAGCCAGCTTTTCGGATAAACTTATTTAAATATATTGGTTTGAGAGCAGATTTCAAAATAGTTTTTCGTTGTGCTTTATGTTCCACCGATTGACGATATATTATGAACTACTTATTCATCATAAAGACAAAAGTACAAAAATTGACAAATTAATGATGTGCCAGATCTCCTGACAGCCGGTTGTATGTAGTTTTACAAATCATAGAGGTTTATCATTTCGTACACCGTATTTTTTACGGAGATCGAATTGTTCACCAAGACCAACCCCGCATCTTCTCTCATCCCTACTAATACATCTCCTATCCTGTGGTACTGGTGGAGATGCAGTGGCACTCGCGATATCCTGAAACTCATTCGGTCAATCACGAAGTGCAACTACGGGCGGCCTACTTCAGCTCAGCTTAGCTCAGCAATTTATGGTACTTTTGGTAATTAGGAACCGGTGTAATTGATAAAGAATTTATTCTTTTTGGTCATCCACAAACTAAAGAAATTTTTTGACCAATTTTAAGGAATTCACTTATCGTTACATTCTGACGAAACAATTTTGAAATCGAGATCACTCAGTAAATTTGAAATTGGATTCAAATGAAATTTAGACTTTTTGTAGGAGGTTCTAGTTCCTTTCTTTTGAATTTTAGTTAATGAAAATTTGTGAAGCTATCTCTGAAGAAATTGACCGAATATTTTTATCATTTATTGCATATACCAACCTGTAATTCTGGAACCGGATGTCGGAAATCCACACGGAGAACCCGCAGATCACAAAATTACAATATTACAATTGTTGTTTTCACGTCCTGGTTGTTTCAACTCAAATGTTCAATGGCTAATGAACGTCATTTATTTCAGTTACATAGTGGCCGTTTCATGCAAGTGAAAGTATGCAGAAGAAGTTAAAAACAAGCTATCCATGTATTAAATAGATATTCCTACAGCATAAATGTTTTAATTTCATACAGGTAACTTTTCTGGGATTGTGTCATTGCTTAGTTGCACGAGTGACACTTCATTGAAACGTTTCATTTCCCCCTTAGAATGTATGTCTTTGATCAACTGTAACGTTTCATAACTCGTTTGTAGTGCGTGTCTTTGCTGGGTGTCATTGCTAGACTGCCAGCACGATAAATCAATAATTGTAGTTTATTTGAAACAACAATCAATTAGCAATCAGTTCACATTTGCGTTTCATACACGAACACACGGACATTTTGTGAACTCGACGAGTGAATTCGAATGATATGTGGCTCTGCAGGTTTCGGTTTAAAAGTAAATTTTAACAGTGATTGCTAGCGAAACTTAATAATAAAAAGGAACACTTTTACCGCAAAAATGTTCAAATAACCTGACGGTTCAGAAGAATTAGATCTCTCGTAGGCAGTATCTAGTTCTTCTAGAACAGTTGTTTGTTCGAGTCCCAACCTGGGAGGTTTCTTGGTGTTAGTTTCAGAAGGATCGTATTGCTAGCCATGCAATTATTTTGTATTCGTTAAGAATCGGTTGCGAAGTCTGTTGGAACAGAAGCTTTGATTTTTGATGCGCGTTTCTATAAAATGGACTATTTTTCTTATTTTTATTATGCCGGTACGAAAAATGGAATGAAAACAGTCCAAAATGCGCTATACATTGATATTTAGAGTTGATTCTTGATACCATTATTAAATATTAGAACAATCCTTTTAATTATTGAGCAAAATTTGGATTTTAAACCGAGCTTTCTGTCAACCCTATGAAATTGACACGTTAACCTAACTCACGCCTGATTTTGATCGTTTCTAAATTCCGATGTAATAATTTCGATGGAATGGAATAACCATCTTAAAACCTGTATTCGTAATCCTCAAAAAGACGTCATATTGACGCAACGAAATCATATTTCTGTACCCTAGAAAGATTTCAAAATTTCTCTTTACGTACAAATTAAGAACAAATAATTAAATTTCTTATCATTTATATTTATGCTATATTTCATTGCCGCAAAATTCTAGTGATGCTGATCAATGTTGGCATAACTCTGTCCATGCGGGTGATGTGCATGTCCGTCGCGTTTGACATGCGCCTGAAAGCCAGCCGCCGGATCCGATTTGTAGTTTACAACCCGGTGCGTTCCGTCCGCCTCCTGTACGGTGTACGATCCTTCCACGTGCTCTCCGTCCCGGTGTTCCCACTGGGATTTGTGATCTCCGGTGTGGCCGTCATTCACCCCGTACTGGAACTTGTACTGCGGATGGGAATGGTGACCATCGTCGTGGGCCACGACGAGAAAGACTAGACAGGCAACGAAGGGGGCGATCTGTGGGGGAGGATGTCCAACATCTTAGTCGGCAGTGATGTGTAAGTTTTAAGAACATTGGAAAGTTACTTACCTTGAACATATTGAATCCAGCCAGTGCAACGAACGATCAATTAAATACTGGAAATCTACCAGATGAATGATTGATGCAAGCAGATGATGACATATTTATATCGTTTACTGTTTCTGGTACTGTGAAATGAATGCAGTTGTGAGGGAACAATTTTTACCTTTCACTTTTTAGGAAGAGATTTGTTGATAATTGACCTAGGGGATTCCCATTTAGTTTTGGTTCACCAGATGAGTATTGACAACAGATTGATTTTATCACAGATCATTTTATTTATCCTGTTTTTGAAGTTCAAATAATTTCAATATAACCAGTCCATCAACAATTCCTATGAGGATTTGGTTGAAGATACTGCTTTTTTCAAATTGAAATATATCTCTAACTCCTTCTAGTATGAAAGTAAAACACCCAAATGGTGAAGAGCATGTTTGACTAAAACTTTTCACGGGTTCAGTTTTGAGCAATAAAATAAAATAAATATCGTATCAAGTTGAGCTGCTGCAGCGGTCTTTGGCAGAACTACGGTTCCTTTCCGGCCATTCTGACTTAGTGTTGCTTCCATACATGGGCGTAGCTAGTGGCACCTTTGCCGTAGTAGTCACTGGTGGCATAGGAACCAGCATAATTACCTGGCAGACCGTAAGCGCCCTGCGGTTGGTGAACGTTGGTTTCAGGATGATGGGCGTGACCGATCTTCTTGACAACTGCATTAAAGCCGTTATGATCATCGGCGGTATATTCGACAACACGAGTCGTTCCGTCGGCTTCTTTCAGCATGTATCCTCCTGAAAAATTACAATTGGTTCGAAGTGTTCAGTTCATATGTAATTTTACTACAACAAACGGAAATACCTTTGACAACATCGCCATCCCGCACTTCCCATTGCTTCTTGTGATCGCCGGTATGCGGATCATCTACGCCATATTCGAAGTTGTACTTGGGGTACGAATAGTAATCGTTGTAGCTTTTGGCATACGTTGCATGACCTCCGGAAGAGTACAGGTGACCGTGGTTCTGTCCTCCGTACAGTGAACTGTAAGAGCCGGAATAGGCGTTGCTATCGACATAGCTTTCCGCACTGGAACCAACATGACCGTGAAGATCATGAGTTTCGACGATATAATTTTGCGGTACTTCGATATAGTGTTGTCCATGATGTTCGGCAACTTGAATCGGATAGTGGATCTCGGGAACGGCATGGTGTACGTAGTCGTGGTGTGGATGTTGCGCCACGAAACTATAGTGAACTGGTTCCACCGGAGCGCATTTGGCGGTTGCGGCCAAAATTGCAAGGGCTGATACGAACTGAAATTCAAAGTTCAAGTAATACATTAACTATTTAGCAGAGTTTAAAATTGTCACGCATTCCAAATGAAAGAATCCAATCCAACAGCCTCATAGTTGTTTCTTCACTCTCTCATTCGAAAATGACCGCATCCAAAACAAACGAAGAGTGACGAAGCATTTTAGTCTCTCTTTGAAACAATGGAGAGCATAATTACCAACATCACTCGTTCTTTCATGACAAGACTAAACCAAACTAACGTCTGTACTACTATAGATTTGAGCGCCAACAGTTAAAAATCATTGTGAATACCGACACTGCACAGCATACGATTTTCACTGATAACCGGAAATGACTGAAAAGGACAAATGAAAGAAAAAACGCAATTTTGAAAATACTGTTCCGCTGTTGTCGTTGACTGTACATGGATCTCGTTCTCATAATTTGCAAGAGAAGCTGAGTGTGACATTTATTTCTCGTCATTTTCGTTTATTTCGAGTCAATAAAAATGACTTGTATAAGCGCTGCTCGTTAGTGTATAGGACTATTACATGGTCACCCTGCTACAATTTGCTGGATACTAGAAATTCTCAAAAGTTGAGACTCGAACATTTAACATCCGGATAGTTAGATCAGTTTAGTATACTTTGGAATGCCATGCTGGTCTAGGGAGAAATACCTAAAACTTCACATAGATCTTACAATGTGAAAAGGTTTTTAGAAAACCAAAACCTGCTTTAATGTTTTTATAAATATGACTTTTTTATTCCTAAATAAGAAGAAAACAATTTATTTGGGCATACACTAGCGTAACCTTTTCAATTTATAAACAGTTTTGAGCCAAGTTTTAAAAAATTCTTCGTTTTTTTTTGCATTTTCGTTCTAAACGACGGTTTGAATTTTAAACACACTTCTCTATGTTATTCCGAAACCGGAAGTCGGATTTCAACAAGAGTCAATAGCAATCTATGAGATCATAAAACTTCCATTTCGATCTAAGTATGTGAAAATGAGCTCCGTTTCTGAGAAAATAAAGAGAGTCCCGTTTTTCACCTTTCTCATATCGAAAGGCCAAACAATCACTGAGAAAACCGACTTTCGAACTGAGGTTCGGAGGGCCGAGTGAATACCATTCTGTTCAGCTCGACGAACTGAGCAAATATTGTCACTGTGATTTCCGGATTAGAGTTCACGATAACTTTTTTCGATACTTTTGGAATCGGGAACGAAGATCCGGTATACCCAAAACCAATGTATTTGGTTATTAACAAATCAGACCTGTCTTATTGAAGAAATATACGGCTTGAAAAGCTCAATAAGAATTGAATGGCTCGATTTCTCCATGTCATGTTAAAAGCACGTTCTAGAAAATGAATTTTTTATACTCATCAGCCTGTAATTCTAGAACCGGAAGTCGAATACAAATGAAATTTTGCAGGGTTCTATGAAATTGTAAGACCTGAGCAATTCCAGAAATGAGTAGACGAAAAAGTGACAAAATCAGAATCGACCTTCTCCGATTTGGATGTAACTTTGCACATGACTTCAGTATGGCAAACCATAAGTTTTGAACCGATAGAGAGGTCAATCCGACTCACGACTGATTTTTGAAAAGGGCGTATGCATTTTTGCATTTCACAAAAATTGCCTTTTTCAAATCGTTGTAACTCGGAAACCGTTAATTGTACAAAAATGGCGTTCAGAACGAAGTTGTAAGTACACTGAAAAAAAAATTTTGATTTTTTTTCTCAATAATTACAAAATAATCCGAAAAAGTTGAATAAAAAAAACTGGATTTTAATTTTTTTTTTGATAATTTTTATTTTAAAGCTGTTATTAAAACCTACAAATTGACGGCTATCCCATCCGTGCCTTTTGAAAAATGAAGAAGTTACAGCTAAAACAGTTAGTTCTTTTCGTTGTAATTAGGAAAACGTTCATCGCACAAAAATGGCGTCCAGGAAGAAGTTGTAGGGAATCAATAAGGCACTCTAAAAAAATATACACTGAAAAAAAATTGATTTTTTCTCAATAATTTCAAAATGAACCAAAAAAATTAAATTAAAAAACAAACAGGGTTTCGATTTTTTTTTGATAATTTTTATTTTAAAGCTATTATTAAAACCTACAGATTGATGGCTATTCCAGCCGTGCCTTTTGAAAAATGAAGAAGTTATAGCTAAAACAATTTACAGATATATTCGAAATTTCAAGTTCTCGTTGAAAGATAATCATTTAAACAGTAGAATATTATTCTACAGGTTAAAGGCAATAAATTTGTTCATGATATCCTTTCTTCTAAAAGTAGGATATTTAACACCATTTTTTATGTTTCCATGAATTGTTTATTTTCTTGCTATATCTATAATTATTACTTGTATATGAATAATTCTTAATTATATTTAAGGTTTTAAGTTTTCGATTTTTAATTTAATTTAAGTTTTTAATAACTTAAAACTTAAACCTAAAAACTTAAAACCTTAAATATAATTACGAATTATTCATGTTCATGTAATAATTGTAGATAAAGCAAGCAAATAAACAATTCATGGAAATATAAAAAATGGTGTTAAATATCCTACTTTTAGAAGAAAGGATATCATGAACAAATTTATTGCCTTTAACCTGTAGAATAATATTCTACTGTTTAAATGATTATCTTTCAACGAGAAATTGAAATTTCGAATATATCTGTAAATTGTTTTAGCTATAACTTCTTCATTTTTCAAAAGGCACGGCTGGGATAGTCATCAATCTGTAGGTTTTAATAATAGCTTTAAAATAAAAATTATAAAAAAAATTAAATTCCTGATTTTTTTTTATTCAACTTTTTCGGATTATTTTGTAATTATTGAGAAAAAAATCAAAAATTTGTGCATTCAGCAATTTTTGTGAAATGCAAAAATACATACGCCCTTTTTAAATATCGGTCGTGAGCCAGATTGACCTCTCGATCGGTTCAGAACTTATGGTTAGCCATACTGAAGCCATGTGCAAAGTTTTATCCAAATCGAAGAAGGTCGAGTCTGATGATCTGCTAAGCATTTCTGGAATTGCTCACCTTTCTTTTGAATCTAAAGTTGTGAAAATCGGTCGTACGGTCTCTGAGAATATCGAGTTAACGTTTTTGCACATTTTACCTCGTAAGTCCGGAACTGGAAGTCGGATCCGGATGAAATTCAACAGCTGTCTATAGTAGTCTAAAGGGCTTTTCATTTGAATCTTAGTTGAAGGAAATTAGCTAGGCGTTCTCTGAGAAAATTGAGTGCACTTTTGCTCCTTTCTCATATAGATAGGCTATGCAATGACTGTTAAAACCGATTCTCCAACCGAGGCCGAATGTCATATACCATTCGACTCAGCTCGACGAACAGAGAAAATATTGGTATGTATGGCAAATTTTATCACTCGATTTTCTCAATGATGCCTTAATCGATTTTCACAAACTTAGATTCAAATTAAAGGTCTTATGGTTCCTACAAAGATTCTGCATTTCATTTGAATCCAACTTCCGATTCCGCACGAGATGATTAATAATATGAGAAATCACTAAGTGTATTAAAGTCAATGAGGTAGACACAGGTGACACTTTAGTGTTCGTGAAATGGATAACAAGAACGGTATGACGGTATCCACGTGAAATCCACGTGAAATGCCTCGAGCATGCATACTTGCAAATAGTGCTCTCGACGTTTCTCTCATAGCGGAGCACACAACTCGGGATATTTGTGCTGTCACAGTTGGTATGACTATTGATGGCATAGACAGGAAATATGTCTATTGTTTGGTATATTTGCGCATAACCAACCTTCGCTAAGTGATGACTTCAAAAATATTGTATCATACTGCTGCCAAAGTGATTTACCGTTTATATTCGGCTGTGACATCAATGCTGACCATATCATTTCGGGCAGCACAAATATAAATTCGAGAGGCTCTGATATGATGGAATTTGTGAGTAGTACAAATCTGCACATACTCAATGCAGGAAATCGTCCAACTTTTGCGAGATCTGGAAGAGAGGAGGTTTTTTGACGAAACTCTCTGCTCTGATAGAATTTCGCATGATTTGGTAAATTGGCTGACCTTCGTTATCTGATTATAAGTACATCTTTTTTATCATTCAAACGTTAAATTTGATATTGTCATATATCGTATTCATCTACAAACTGGGTACCAACCAACAATTGAAACCCCAATTGATTTGGAAAATGTTGTCGACGAGACAAACTCACACATAGTTGCAGCGTATGAAAAGGCCTGTCCAGTTCGGATTGTGCGAGTTTCTAGAAGAACTCCTTGATGGAATGCTGAACTTGCTAGACTAAGGAAACTATGCAGAAGAGCTTGGAACCACCGACGCAGAGATGGGTCGGAGGCATTCGTGTCGGCTCGAAGGACTTACAAATATGCTTTTCGATAGTCTGTACGAAGTGGTTGGAATAGCCTTTGCAAAAATGTCTCTTATTCCAACGAGGCTAGCAGATTTAATAAGTTATTTTCGAAATCTAAGGTCTTTCATCGACACAAGTGGTACGATCTACTGAACGTCCGTTCAGCTTTTTGGCTTCGCTGACGATGTTGATATTGTGACATGTAACCTTGAGAAGATGATGGAAGCATACATCGGACTGAAATCTGAAGCTAGACGTATTGGACTGATTATAGATGCGAACAACAAAAATACATGAGAGGAAGAGGCTCTAGAGAAGAAACACTACACCTCTCACCCAAGCCACCGTGACGATATCGAGTTGGCTGACGAGTTCGTGTATTTAGGCTCACTGATGACCGGCGATTATGATAACAGCAGAGAAATTCAAAACCACATTTGGGCAGGAAATCGTACGTACTTTGGAATCAGAAAAACCTTTCGATCCAGAAAAGTACTCTATCGCACGAAATTGACCGTCTACAAACGCTCACCTGGACTAAGTTGGCAGAGGACCAACGCGCCTGTAGTGTTTTCGAGAGAAAGGTGCTGAGGACCATCTATGGCGGAGTGCAGATAGAAGACAGAACGTGACAGTCCAGTAAAATTGGTTCTTGAATCTAATCCGGCTGGGACAAGAAAAAGGGGAGCGCAGCGAGCAAGGTGAAGAGCGATCTACAACGAATTCGTGTCTTGAGTGGTTGGCAACGAGCTACCATGGATCGAGCACTCCTGAATAAGGGATCGGATCATTTCGGCGAAAGTCGCATGCACCCGCCTCTTGCATACAAACCTGTAACCGCCTCTACTCAAAGCTAAGTATCTTTGATTTAGTTAGGTGTGAACGATCGGTAGCGCGAGCAATTTTTATTCAAGAAGTACAATTGTAAATCAACAGAACGGGTGTTAACGCTATCATCTCTCATTTGTCTTCAGTTTAAATTAATTCCAATTACTATATTAAGACAATTGCAAGACTCGGCGAAATAACCCTTTCGGCGAAATGGCTTTCGGCCAACTGACCCTGACCCTCTAAATAACTATATTTTTTGGCCGAAAAAGAAGGAACATTGTTTTTAATGCTTCATTCCTTTACTGTGTTAGAAGAGGGCTCAATATACCTACCTAAACACTTAAGGTGAAATGTAGCGGAATGCGCGAATCGCGTTTATGATCAATTATTCAAAAACTAGACCGATTTTCGAAAAAACAAAAACACTTAAGTTTTCGAAATCAAATTTATCACAACTAAGTATTCTTAGAATTTTCAAATTTAGCTTTGCCGAGCCGTAATTGAGATGTTGAGATGGTGTGAGAAATGCACGGTGGGCATGGTGGCATTATATCGTGAGCAAAAATTACATATCAAATAAAGACACGAATTTATGCAACATTGGGTTTGAAAACGAGTTGAAAACAATAAAATAGGTATTGTATAAAAAACTGTTACTGTCGTTTATGATGCTAGTAATGTACAAGTCTCTTGAGTTCAATGCATTGATATTACTGAAGCAATAATGCTTGGCTGTGTAATATCATATAATAGGTTTTATTATAGATTTTAGCAATTTTTATAGTAAAACTAAAACTTCAACATTGACAGGCTATTGAATGAAATGAATACAAGCCAAGTATTATCGTTCATGTAGAATATTTGAAAATATAACTTTTATATAACCTATGATACAAACAATATGGCCTGGTGAACTACTGACAAAGTTTTCGAAAATACTTGAAAGTTCTCTTGTCTTTAATCGTTCAGGCTCATGGCTAGCAAGTTAGTCAATACATATACATATAACCTCATGTTAGTCATTCATAATTACTAATTATTCATAGCTGTTGTCCAAGCGTAATCACTAACAATAACGATTCAAAGTGTAAAGGATTCCAAAATCCATTACGTCCAGTATTTTTACAAGCCAACATAATGTGTCGGTTTTTCTTGTTATGCTTTGTGCGTTTAGATTATTTGAAAATATATAGGGGAGTGTCGGTAGCTTTGGGCAATTCGTGTAACGAAAAGTATTAAAGGAATTAACTTGTATTTCATAGAAAATATTTAATGGCGTCAAAAAAAAATTTTTGCGACCGCAATTTGAATTTTTGGTTTCAAATTTTTTTATTTTCAAACTAACAGAATGTAAGTTTTTTTGCTTTTCTCATATAGAAAGACTATGCAATCACTGTGAAAACCAACTTTTGAACGGAGGCCCGTAGGACCGAGTGTCATATACCGTTCATCTCAGCTCGTTGAGATCACAAAATGTATGTGTGTTTATGTGTGTGTGTGTCTGTGTGTGTGACAAATAATGCCATTCGATTTTCCCAGAGATGGCTGAACCGATTTTCACAAACTTAGATTCCAACGAAAAATCTTATGGTCCTATAGGTCGCTGATGAATTTTATCTTTATCCGACTTCCGGTTCCGGAATTACAGGCCAATATGTTCAAATCTATGAGAAAATGTGCATTCAATTTTCTCAACCGATTTTTACAATCTAAGATGCAAATAAAAGGTCTTAAAAGTCACCGAAAATTTGATCCAGATCCGACTTTCGGTTCCGTTATTACAGCGCCGATACGTGGAAATTTTTCAATTCCATGAGTATTTTTTCAAAAGCGATGGCGAAACGAGGTGCAAATTTTTATAAAACTTGCTGGAAAATTTATCTAGTTGATAGACCCGGATCATTTCGCCGATCCTGCAATTGTCTTAATATTATAATTGGAATTGAGTTAAAATAAACACAAATGAATGATGATAGCATTCACGCCCGTTTTGTTGATCTACAATTGTACTTCTCGAATAAGGATTGATTCTTGTACTCTGGAATAACGATTGATTCGTAAGCCTCAGGACGGAGTTCACAAGGAAACTTGTTGACTATTAGTCACTAAGCATCAAAGCAATTGCATAGGTGTATCTACCAAGCAAATGTATGTGGTATTTTCCGTTTACTAAGTGAAAAAATATTTAATGCGGCTTCGTCACGTCGATTTGATTCGTGTGCTGTCCGACCTCGCTCCCGCTCATTCGGACCTAACTAAAGCAAAGAAACCTAGCTTTGAGTAGACCGGCAAACGAGGAGGTTACAGGTTTGTATGCAAAAGGCCGCCGCTTCCAACGGCGGGTCGGCGGCCAACTCAGCCGGCGTCGCCTCGTCGGCTTTATACTGCCGAGCCATCTTGGCTTCGGTTATGTGGCTGTGCCACATCAGTTATACAGTTAATAACACAAAAAATAATATGATGTATTCGAAATTACCCTTTCGGTGAAATGACCTATTCGGCGAAACGACTTTCGACGAAATGGCATTCGGCGAAATGGCCTTCAGCGAAAAGACCCGCTCCCGATAGACACTGTTAGTTAGCGTATAGAAGAAACTAATTTGGGACTACTAGTCCCAAAGATATAGTGAGGAAAAGCTTCAAAAAAACGGAACTCACTACGGTTAGACAGATTTACCGATTTTTACAAATCATGATTCAATTAAAGCTCTTTGTGTCTTAAAAGATACTGTGTAATTTCATCCAGATATGATTTCCGGTTCCGAAATTATAGGGTGATGAGTATCAAAACTTCAAACTTTCAAAACTGACCCATCCATGCGGAGACTCGTTCGCACATTTATAGACCGGGACAGAAATGAATGTAATTTTGCTGTTCTCGCTCATTTCAACGCTTCGTATGTACGAGGTTTGTAGGACCCTCTGATAAGTCTCCGATCACAATATAACATCTATACAATTTTGTTAGTATATTAAACCCTACGTTTCTTGGCAGTTGTGTTTTCTGAGACTTGTTTGATTAACTTCCTTGAGGTACGGCATAATTGTTAATAATTAGGTTTTCAAAAGCGGGAAAAGTATCTGTAACTATGTAATCATTCTAAAGCTTTTCTATCTACTTCTTAACCTTAACATTTATTTAAAATTGTTTGCGTGGTCATTAAATATAGTAATCACGTTTGTAATTTTAATTATATTAAACTACTACTACTTAATCTGATAATATCGATAATTGGAGTGATTTTGTCCACTTCAATAAATTATGATTCCGAAAAATATTTTAATAGACATTTATTCATTTATTTATTTGGGAGCAGGGAAAAGCCTTCTGGAGATGGAATTTATAATTTCATTCTCCAAAAAGCATAAAACTTCCTCGTCTTTTCTACCAACAGATTATAATATCCAAATGGTACAATATAAGACTTCGATCAAACTAAATTACAATACAAATAGTTGTATAGTATTTGCATGTAAAATTGCCCTAGTTCTAGATGAAAACGGCCCAAAAACATTCCTTCGAACAGACAGCAGATCCAAGTCGATAAGTCAGCAGCGATCCACGTAGCTTGGATGGTTGAATGGATAACTCCAAGGTATATTATCAAACTTAGTTCATCATGATAAAAATATCTGCACACTTAAAAAAATCCCTGTGATTTTACATCTTATTAAATGCACATAAATGGAGCGTCGCAGTTCACGCAAATTCACATGGAAGAACATTTAATATTGTGTCTAAAACTCCATGACATGAAATTCGTTCAAATAAAAAAAGAGTACTGAAAGCAACCACCGCGACTTGAACCGAGAATCATTGGATCGCATGTACGTCTGTTAATCGACTGAGCCACAGAAGCATGCATCTGCTTGGCCGGTAAAAGGTGCATTTAAATTCATACAGTCGCACCTGCTAGTAGAACGCAAATTACAGTCGAAACCAGTAAAATTCAAGCTCATCTAACATTAAGTCATTACAAATAAAATTTTCCGTCTTTTGACAAATTAGGTCTTTATGAATTACATCGTATGAGGGATTAAGTCACCTGTAAAATTCAAATTTTTTTAGAGTGTGATTTCTATACAAATAGATTAAAATGAAGGGGCAGTCCAGAATTATGAGGATTTTAACCTTTTAACCTCCTATGTCGGATATATAAACAGATTCAGTAATACATTCAAAAATTTTTATGCTCATTTTATAGAACTTTTTTTTGAGAATCTACGAATAGTTTAGGTATGATTTATTCAAATTTTTGCATCTAACGCAACCGATCCCCATACGTAAAAGATCATGTAGTTGAATTCTTGAACTTTACAGGCAGTGAAATTGTTAACTTCGTAGACACCCTTGAATTCAGGGCTGGAAAAATCAAGAGCGCAACATTTGGCGCAGCATTTGAATGGTGATTGTTGTTATTATGAACATTGTTGTTATTGATGATATTACTCCACCACGATGGTATTACTGAATAAATTTTAAATACATCACCATCTACAATAAATGTGTAATATGAAAAAATAATACTGACTGTTTTTATTTACTGTGAATCAAGAAATGTGCTTATTTCCACCCCTGGTATAGAGTGCAGGGTTGCCACATTCAAATCTATATCGGACCTTATTTCCGGTATCACTACACAGTGAAAATCAAGTGAAATGATTGTGACCCTTATTATCGGTATCACTTTACGGTGAAAGTCAAATGAAGTGAATGTGGGTCTTAATCACGAAAGCCACTTCAGAGAAAAATAAGTAATTGCTTAGATGAGGTTGTTGTTATTATGAACATCACATCACCAAAATTTGTTGGAAAAATGATATTTTTTTCACTACAGTGATTATTTCACTGTGTGTGGTACTGGTGAAAGGTAAAATTAATTGAAGTGATGTTTGAGTGAAGTAAAAGTAAAAATGGCAGTGAGAACGGTAATAATGGCCATTAATTTGACATAACTATTTACAAATTGAAAGGGTATTGTAGTTCATACCGGAAGAAAGTTTTTGACTTTATTCAAGTTTGAAAAAAAAAACTTAACAGAATCTTCTCGTGATGTTTTCGAAAATAGAAATAATATGAGAAAGGCATCATTACACCACTAGGTGGATTAAAAACAGGTTTTTTCTTCAGTTTTGCAGAGAATAATGGAATTGATTGTTATAAAATATGATTTCATGGATTGGGGACGGAAATAGCGTGATGGGTTAGTCGATGGCTTTCACACAGCCCACCTGGGTTCGATTTCCAACCCCGCAAATTGCGTCAGAAAGTTTTTCTGGACCAAAGCGGTTAAAACCTCTGTAATTGAAACAAACAAACAAAAATTCGGTAGCCTTGGACCACTGCTCATGAAGAGAGAAAATAAGAGACAGAATCAGCAACGGCCCTGAAATGTGCCATTTCGGACAAAAAAAACGAAAGAAGTTCTCAACGTCTAGAAATTCAGCAAAAAATGCTAAGTGATTGTGTTCCGTCTAGTGTAGGAACCGCAAATAAATATTCTTTTCATTTTTACGATATTACTTCCAGTTGAGTTATGAATTTGCGAACAAATCCCACCTTAATTATTTTTCTCTGTGCAAGGATCATTATTATTCAAAATTTTATTAATTGAAACAATGTTAAGTTCAATTATGATAGCTGCCATAGCTGGGTACCTAGGGCAAAACACCACAAATTTTCCAGTTCAATTTTTATGTATAAATTATAATAGAATTTTTTTACAATGAAGGTAACGAGGTAAACAAAAATGCCCTGTGCCGAATTTTTAAAAACTTTTCGTTTAAAAATAAAAAATGAGAAATATTAAATGAAAAGTGGCCCAAAACTGCCGACTCTTCCCTACATGGATGTGAATCTATTGTCGGTAAAATGATTAAAAAATCATGAAATCATTAAATATGTCTTCTCGTGACATCATGATTATTATTTGTAATTTGTTGAGCAAAATGAATCATATCATGGACAATAACTCATCTCTCTTGAAAATTTGCATGTTAGTAATCATTTTGCAATTGTTTTCTTGATTTTTAAATTACTATACCAGCAATGGATTTTTATTCGTGTAGTAATTCCTGACATTACTGCGAAAAATATCACAAAAGTTCACAAGGTGCGTTCTAAGAACAGTGAATAATAAACAGAAGAAATATTTTATGGGACACATCGAAAGTCAACATCAAAAACATTGTATATAGATCCTTAATCAGTTTGCATATATTATTAACGCAGTACGATCACGAGAGCCTATCATCTTGCACATTTCAATATTTACATCATCAAACACTTCACTGCCACAAGCGTCCCTTCGGATGGGTCAAAAACACCCATTATCTAACTACTTATTGCACCCATGCATTGATCTCAATCTGGCACAACTTTGGACAAGTACTGCTTCACTACAAGAGGAGTCAACTTCACTCTCGAAAACCACTTATCACACGTACTATTTCAACAATCCAAACGGAGCACGCAAATCCGATAGTAATCTTACTCACTCTCAACATGTTGAACGGGAGGCGCTTGACTGCTTCGAAAACTTTCAACAGATTGAAACTATTAGCCAAATATGAGCACTCTTCACTTTTGTTGCAGTTAGATAATAAATTGCAACTGTTACACGTGGTGTTACAAACGGACATCTGATGCCGTTCTGGATGCTAGACTTAGTATTTATACCACTATGATCGGCTTTTTTGTTGTTGTTCGTCTTTACCGAAGCCACTTGAGACTAGACCTACTGATCGATACGTCATTCAGCAACTTCTTGCAGGACCTCTCTCATCATGCCCACACCCGAGAACGCTGCGTGAGTGTGTAGGTTTGACCAACCGACGACAATATTTATTTTTTGTTTCGTTCGCCTCTCGTTGCTAAAACCTTCCGAACCGTGGCCGACAGACTGAATTTCGAGACCGATCAAGTCGACATGCTCCTTTCAGGCATGGATCAAATATCTTAATGGTAGTAGGTCTTTAACATTGTGGCAGTATTTCGATTGAACCATTAATGAGCAAAAAAAAAACTGTGGAAACTAAATCCGAACGAAACCAATATGTTTCCACCTACAAACCGCTAAACTTGCGCGGCTATGATATTCGAACTGGCAGTTAAGGCAGTAAAATGAATTTACTTCGATACAATAATGTTTAGATTTCTTTTTATGCAAAGCTTCAAGGAATGAACAAACAAAAATGCAATGCAAAACTCTCTGTCGGATTCGTATAATTCTTTTTCGAAAAATCTGTTGATTCGGCAAGCGAATCGCAACTGTGTACTCAAATCAAAAATATTAATATTTAGCATCATATTTAACCAACAGTTAATTTTATTAACCGATCAATTTTTCAGTTTCAATCGTACTCGATTCCACCAACCTAACCCGGCTGTGGAAGTATCGGAAAATGCAGCCGCCACCGGATGCACCACCCGAAGCGGAATCACTCACATTGGCTGAACACATACTTTAATGGACATTTATTTTTTTCAACACACATTCAGCGGGTTGTGGCTGCCGGTGTGAGTTCTCATTGAATCCGATCTGAAGCAATTTCTAATTAGCTAGCTATTAGTTTTCATTAATGTGCAAGAATGGTGAAACCTGGCCGCGGTTCACTGGATATCCGTGCATGTGATGAGAGTGGAAGGGAGATTCTTGCCGAAGCCCGGCAGCTTGCCTACTCTGTTGCTGTCTAATGGGCTGCTTAGGGCAAGGAAGGACGGTGGCGCGAGCCGCAAAGTGCACAGCAGCGCATCGTAAGGGTACCGAGAATGTGCTTGGGGGTGGGAGCGGACAGACAGGTAGTTCGCTTGAGGTACGGATCGAAAGGAGTCGTAAGGCTGAAGAATGGAGGAAGCGTTCGTGAAAAATCTGTAACAACTCAACACGCCGGACATGAGGTTGCTGAAGGACGGTCTGTCGTCGGCGTTATTAGCTACTGCTACTGTTTGGTGATATTGAACGAAGGAATGTTAATTGGTGGCTTTGGCAGTGTCTTTGGCGTGACAAATGTGGGTCGTTCTTGACCGCTAAGTGTGCCGCATTGATTTCAGCTGACGGACAGTTCAAGTGCCGTTCAGCTCGCTTGGCGCTCACGGTAGGGTGGACTGCGGTTATGTGTGTGGTTATCACGCATGTTTTCTATAAATCAGATGACTAAATACTATTTCATGGATGATGAGTTGAAATCGGCCTGGTTTTACGTTGCCGTAATGATACATTAGAATGATATGCAAAGAACTTGGTTCCTAATTTCGTTGTGATTCTTGACGTGCAGGACAAAATAATTAACTGATAAAGCTAGCGTTTTTTCGCTTTGTTCGTGAGCAGAAAATTTTCGGAAGAGCCGGAAAATTACAAGTTACAAATTTATTGAGTGTACGACATACCAGTGTGCCAGTTAATAATGCTGAATATTTTGAACGGTCCGATCATAAAATTGCGATATCGCAGTATTTGATTTTTGCGATAGTTGATTCAACAAATTCCTTTTTTATTCAACCAATATGGTTTTTATTTGAATATATTCAAGTAAAAATATGTATTGTTTTGAATGCTTTCAATGCCAGAGACAGCTGAAATCAAAACAATAATCGCAATGGAAAATCAATAATTTTTTTAGTTAAAATCTGTTCGCAGTCGCTTCAAAATATCAATGAAAACCACATCGATGGTTAAAGCGTTTGGGAAAATTGTTTTCATTTGATTTGAAGAAATTTATGATTCCATAACAATTGTTTATAGAACAGCGGTGTTGCGATAAAGTTAACCTTGTTTAAAATGAAAAAGATTTGGTGACAAATTAAAAAAACGTTTACTGATTTGGTGTTACAAAAATCAAACAATTCACATACATTTGTACTCCGGTACAGAGATATTTAAATTAAAAAGATTGCTAATAACTTTCAATGGCTTTTAGGAACGTGAAGTTGCAGTAAAAAATTACGCATTGGTTTTGACAGCGAGCTGATGTCTGTTTACAGAGATATCGCTAGAAAATGTCCAATATTATTAACTGTTATATAAGGCACTGAACAAAAATATTTAAACAAGCTGAATGTTTCAGCGGTTGACGGTTTTATAAAAATGTTTTATGAACATGTTAAATTTATATTTCGTTTATCGCCTATTTGAATCCTATGTTTGATTTTCTTGAGTTCTCACTTCTTGCATAAATTTGTGAGATGGTTCATCAAAATCGATAAGATGTTTAACAATGTCAAAATGTCCTCAATAATGATATTATTGGTTCGTAATTCCCGAACGTCGCACAGTGGTTCGAATCAATAAAAACGTGGACATAAATCAGTAGCTGCCAAACGGTTCTTTTAAATTCTGCGGACAGAGGGTCGCGTGTTGAGTTTTAAATCGACCACGTGGCTCGCTCAATTCCCTTTGCGCATCGTATTGCTCTTGTATTCTCTCGTATATGAGCAAACTGTACCGGGTTGCGAGCATACATTTTATTATTTTGATGAGAAGTTTTATCACATTAATCTATCGTATGGGTTGGACATTACATGATTCCAATGAACAATGAAAAAATATTCAACTTTCACAAAGATAGAATGTCTGTGTATTTGGCAGCCTTGTTTTATTTCTCTCTCCTTTTTCAGAATGCTATCAGAAAACCAAAACGAAAAAAATGGCGGACGCATTGAAACTGACTTTGTTTCACAGAAAAATACAAGACTTTATTTTTATCGCGTTAGCATATATGTTTTTATGTACTAATCGCATCTAAACAAAATTATCTAGACTTTGTCAAGGTAGATTTATGACACAAGCCTTCAAAGCCGAGATATTCGATGAACAAGTGGAGGTATGCATTTCCGAGCGTTCAAATTTTCAGCACTTCTTCAGTCAGGAAAAAATACAACACGACCGCTAAACTCAATGAATCATTCTGAAATTTTCACAGAATATTCTCAACTTAATTTCGAAGACATTGTCAGGTGGGTTTTTCTATATTCTGCACCGTTTCCAAGAAAAATTAATTTGAAACGGAAAAATAGTAAAAAAAACCGACAACTTTACGGTTCTGTCCTCAGCCCTTAATGCATATAGTTGCTTTTAAGAAATTATTTACAAATATATACCGCGTAATTTGATTCTATCTCTAATTATTCATGGTCTACTTTGACGAAAAATATAACCATAACTTTTTTTTCTGAAGAGATAGACATTTTTTTCTTCTACAAAGTTTTAGAAATATTGAAAATAATTTACTTTGTCAAATATACCAAAAGTCTAGGTCGCACCGTTTCGGATATACAAAGCGTTGTTATGGCAACTCCCTTAAAATCAGTTTATTTTATTCATTACGCGTTCGAGTTGTTTGTTATGCATACTTTGTTAGGAATAATTGTAGAGAATAAAAACTCCCATATTTTTGTTGAAGGTAGTGCATAGGTTTGTTCTTTCCTGGTAAAGTTATACATTTTACCATTTTTTTACCTAAGATAAAACCTTGCACCAAAGCGAAATATGCAACTTTATACAGTTGAGCAGTGCCTGAACGACATATTGAACAATAATTATCAAATAACAACAGTTTGGGTCCCGGCTCATTGCTTCATTCCAGGCAATGAAAGAGCCGATATTTTAGCCAAAGGTGGTTCTATTGAAGGTGAAATTTATGAGAGACCGATTGCTTTAAACGAATTCTATAGCGCGTCTCGCCAAAGAACACTTGCTAGTTGGCAAGCTTCTGGGATAAAGATTATCTGAGTCGGTGGCAGGGGACTGCATGTGAGTAGGGACTTCATTCGTGTGATGTCCAGACTCATGTCCAATCACTACACGTTAGATGCACATCTCCTTCGAATTGGACTTTCCGAGACTAATCATTGTGCTTGCGGCGAAGGTGTTCGCGATATTGATCATGTCGTTTGGACATGCGTGGAGTATCGTGATGTCAGATCTCAACTTGCGTACCTTCCTTGCGTACTCAAGGTAGACTATCCAACGTCCCAGTTCGCGACATTCTTGCTGGTCGTGACCTTCCTTACATGAAACTTCTTTATCATTTCATTAAGTCCATTGGAGTTCCAATTTAAGACTTATTTTATGATAGACTGTTTTCTCTTCCATGAGTTCAACCAATAGCCAGCTTTCTTATATTACATAAAAGTGATGAACTGATACAAACAAACTTGAAAATCATGTACAAAATGAATGTATTTTGTTTAATGTAATTTATAATAGCGAATCGCTTGATAAAAACAGTGTTTAGATTAACTAATGAATACCAACATACTAACATGATATTCGAAATGTATTAGGTTTAAAGTACTATGTATTGTGGATGCCACGGCGATGAAAAACTTATGTATATTGCCTATGAAATAAACGTATTTATGAAAAAAACTTTATGCAGCTGATTTTCTGCAAAATTTATAGGAAAAGATATTCCCAATAATATAAAAAAAATCTCGATGGAACTTTTTTTTAGGCCTTTTCAAAGTTAATTTTAGTTATTGAATTTGGGCAACCCCCTTAAAACTAGTTTTCCAATCATAACTTGTTTCGGGCTATGTTTTTATGCAAAGTATTGGTTGTATTAATTGTAGAAAATATAAAATCCCATAATTTTGTAGAAGGTAATGCATAGGTTTATTCTTTTCTGGAAAAGTTATACATCATTTCACCTTTTTTACCTAGGAAACCTTGTGCCAAAGCGAAATATGCAACTTAATGTAGCAAAACTTTTAAAATACTTATAGAAAAATATATTCCTAATTCATTCTATTTTCCAATGAGAATATCTTGAGTACTATTCGTGTGACTCATTTTCACTATGGCCATGCTGAAATCATGAATGATTAAGAAACGGAGGGCGTTACGCGTCTGCTATTTCTGTAACTCACTTTTGCAGTGAGCATCGCACGATCAACATCTCGTCTTAAAAATCGTGTTACTTCGCGATAGCTTAATTTATTTACACGTTTAAACATGGAATCTCTTCGAAAAGGTTTGTACATTTTACAATAGTTTATCATATTTTATTTAGAAAACATTTTTCCATTTTTTGCCTTTCTCAGGTTATGCAATCACTGTGAAAACCGACTTTTGAACCGAGGCCCGGCGGGCCGAGTGTCATATACCATTCAACTCAGTTCGTCGAGTACGCAAAATGTCTGTGTGTGTATGTGTGTATGTAACGTTTTTTGCACTAATTTTTCTCGGAGATGGCTGAACCGATTTTCATGAACTTAGATTCAAATGAAAGGTCTTGTGGTCCCATACAAAATTCCTGAATATTATTTGAATCCGACTTCCGTTTCCGGAGTTATGGGGTAAAATGTTCAAAAAATTGTGAAAATAACTGCTCCAACTTTTTCCGGAGATGGCTGGACCACTTTTCTCAAACTTAGATACAAATAAAAGCTCTTTAGGTCTCATACAAAATTCCTGAATATTGTTTGGATCCGACTTCCGGTTCCGGAGTTATGGGGTAAAATGTGCAAAGAATGAAAATATGTTTTCTAGATTTTCTCATAGATGGCGCGACCAATTTTCATAAACTTAGGTTCAAATGAAAGGTCCTGTGGCCCCATACGTAATTCCTGAATTTCATCTGGATCTGACTTTCGGATCCGGAAATATAAGGTAAAGTGTGTTAAAAATTGTATACCATCCATAAAAAGGACGAAAAACCGTAAAAAGTTTTCTAAATCGACCTCAAATCTTCTCCAATTAATAGTTTTTATCAGTAGACGATCAAACAAACCGATTTCGGTTATTCTTTTTAGGAATCGAAGAAAATTATTTTGAAGAATACCACAGTATTATATATGATGGTATGATTGATATGAGAAAGGCATCATTACACCACTAGGTGGATTAAAACAGGTTTTTAATATGTGTTGAACTTTTGATAATTTTTCGGACTAACTTTGAAAAGGCCCAAAAAAATTGCATCGAGTTTACTTAGATTTTTTCAAATATTGTTAATTGTCAAAAAGTAAACAAAATAAAAATCGCAACAATTTGCTTGAGCGCAAGCATGAGCTTGTTTATGCGTGTTTACGCGCGTCCAGACTGGTATTCGCTGGTTTCACTCCTCCTCGGAATTTGGATAGAAATATCTTTCATATATTTGCATACATGCACAGCATGTATAGTAAAAATCTATATGCATTATTATCTTGTTATACACTATATTAATTTGAAAGCTGTAAAGTAATTGTCACTAGAAGCAATTGATATGCTAGAACTTACAACAGAACAAGAAAAACAGAGCAAGAAATAAGCGACACAGAAAACTCCGACAATAGCGTGACTGATACTGATTGATCGAATGCAATGCGACTAAGTGACATATTGTAATGATTCATTAGGTAATATTGATTACCTAATTGATTGATTATGTTACTCATTTAAATGCTATCTAAAACTTTGTAGTAGATACTTAGGTAATAGAGGTAGATTCTTCGTAGATAAATCCAAAAGATCTGTTTTTAAAATAAAGCGAATATATCTCAAAAAATAATTTTTTTGCACCATTCATATCTTCAGCAAAAATACTTAAAATGAAAAAAAAATTTTTTTTTGTGAGAAAAAAATTATTTTTATTTGAAATGGGTACTACCCCCTTAACAAAAATTAGGGTGCCACTATCAAAAGAAGCGTTATATAATTTTGTAAAACTTCTTCGAAGACACGTTAGCTCTTAAAAATCAGTGAAAGGTATAGACTTTTGACCGTCTTTTTCCAGTTTTGAATCACTGCACAGTGTGGAAAAAACGATCAAAAACGCGACTTTGCTCAATAATTTTATAAAAACCTAAGCAAATATTTTCAAAGTTAGTGTTTCTTATACAAAATTTTCCGTAGAATTGATTTATGATAGTTAGAAGATCCGCAAAATTCACTATCATGCCCGTTTTGCTCCAATTCGTCTTTTTTCTGACTTTATTTCGAAAACTAACTGTGAAACTTAGAAAAAATTCAATTCGACCAATCGGAAGGTATTTCTGATATGCTCATAAGTTATATTATTTAGTTGTTTTTAATAAGATTGACCACAAAAAACTATATTCTGTTTTACCCCCAGTCATCTTCTTACATGAATTTACAGAAAAAAAGTTGTACTGATCGGTGTTTGGACCAATATTTATTTATTTGTTTGTCGTCAATCAAAAGTAGACCATAAGGATAATTACAATAATCGTCTTAAATTAGTAAACTATTCTAAATAGATAACTCATAATGTATAATTTATTATGAGTTAAATAATTATAATTGGCTTACCGAATAGAACTGAAATATTGCTTTAGTTTGTTTTTTGACATAGTAAAATCGACTGCTTCTGAATGCTTGTTGTATACAGCCATCAATTGATTTATTGGCCCATTTTTTGCATAGTTTGTTCGCTGGTGGTTTGTAATAAAAATATTTCGATTTCTTAAAGGCCGAGATGGTATGTAACAATTTAGTTCGGACAGGAGTTGACTGGAATCTACGCGATTCGAGACAATGTCATTTACAAATGAGACCATTGAAAATTCTCTGCGTTCTTTTAATGTTTGAATACTGATCAGCATACAGCGGGCTTTATAGGACGGAAGAGGAAGTCTTGTCCAACCTAATTTACGAAGTGCAAATAACAAAAATTGTTTTTGAACTGATTCAATTCGATCTTCCCAAGTGATTAGATAAGGTGACCAAACTAAGCTACAGTATTCTAGTACTGACCGAACATAGGCAATGTATAATGTTTTAATTGTATACGGATCGTGAAAACAGTAACAAAATCGTTTTATGAATCCTAGCATGTTATTGGCTCTGTTTATGATTGTATTATAATGGTCAACAAGTCATTTTAGAATCTAGTATTATTCCTAAGTCCCTAATTCTTTCGCATTTTTGAACTGTTTGACTTCCAAGAGTAAGTATCAAGTCAGGTGTATTTCGTTTTTTACTGAATGTTATTCTACTGCATTTTTTCACATTTAGTTGAAGAAGACTTTTGTTACACCATGTATAAAAAGAAAGAATTTCTTCTTGATAAACCTTGGCATCCTCACTTTTCTCTATTTCCAAAAATAGTTTTATATCGTCTGCGTATATTAGAATTTTTATTTTTTTTAAAAGAAAGGAAATGTCGTTAACAAACAAGATAAATAAAAGAGGACCTAAATGAGATCCCTGGGGGACCCCGGAACTGAGGTGAATGGGGCTCGACTTTTTACCCTTAAATTTTACAATTTGTTGACGATTTGTTAGATAAGATTTCATCCATTTAAGAACACCTGGTATGATTCCCAATTTCTGTAATTTGAACATAAGCATGGGTATGTTTACACGATCGAATGCTTTGCTGAAATCTGTATAAAGAGCTTCAATGTAATTTCCCTTGTCCATAGCGGTCAGGGTATAGTGGACGAATTCAAGCAAATTAGTAGTAGTGGAACGTCCTTTGAAAAATCCATGTTGCATGTGAGTAATTCTATTTTTTATTTGACTAAAAAGTTTGTCATTAACGATCGCTTCAAATAGCTTCGGAATGCAAGAAAGAATAGCAATCCCCCGATAGTCTGCTTTTTTCCCATTTTTGAAAATTGGTATAAGGAAAGAGTTTTTCCACGTATCTAGAAAAACTCCAGACTGAAGCGAATTATTTAAAAGGCAGCACAAAGGGGTCGCAAGATCTAATGCTAATTTTTTCATAAATATGGGTGGAATCCCATCAGGTCCGGCACTTTTAGAGACATCCAATTTGTTTAGGGCATCTATTATGTCTAGCACTTCGATTTGACTTACATTAATATCTTCAGTAAACTCTGGAAAGAAATTAAAATATTCACGATCGCGATCATCTTCAGAAAACTTCGTGTAAATTTGTTGAAAAAATTTAGCGAAAAGATTACAAATTTCTTGTGAGTTGTTACCAATGTTTTCCTGTAGATACATTCCTGACGGAAAGTTTTCTGATTTCAATTTGTTTCTAACATAACTAAAGAATTTTTTTGGGCAAGACTTTATTTCCTGTTCAGTTCTTGAGTTATACTCTTTGAATGCAGTTTCAATTGCTAAACTTAGTTGGTTACAGATGTGTATGTAATTCGATAAATTGTCACTATTATTTTCTCTTTTGTACTTTTTATGAGGTTTTTGTTTTCGATTTCTTAGGTTTCTAATATGCTCGTTATACCAAACAGGATACTTTGAATTATTTTGTCGCCTAATTTTCTTTAATGGGCCATGTTCATTTATTATATCGTACAGCCGTGCGTAGAAAATATCGACTGAAATTTCGACATTTCCTTCGTTTCTAAGGAGTTCTTGCACATCTATTTCTCGTAGCTTACGACTAATACTATCATAATTTGCTGAGTGGTAATCGAAAATCTCCTCATACTCGTAGTCGTCGGGTCTATTAATCTGATGTATAAATATTGAGAATTCGATTGCTGTATGAAAAGCTTCATTTTTCCACAATGGAGTTGGTGATTCTGTTACACAAAAATCATCGTGAATATTAGTAAATAAAAAATCTAAATAACAGTTTTGCTGATTTTGTACATGATTAATTTGATTAAGAGGTATCCAGTGCACAAATTTCACATCTCATGTTGATTACACAACTAAAAACAGTTAAAATAAACAATAAATAATATTTCGCGCGCGGCACTGGGAGCGAATGAAAAACACGTCTGAACTTGACGACTACTAAATTCGACCCAATATTGGTTAAATAAGACAGTTCTATGTTTCGTTATATGTTAATAACCAGATAGTCTCCATGATCGCATGCATCGTGCTACATCGTTTTACCCCAATTTTCCCACAAATATAATTTTATGTTGAATTCAGACTCACAATCCCGAAGCAGATCCAATATGACCTACCAATATTGGTTCATATCACGTACAAAACATCTGTAATCCAGTCAAACACAATGGGAATGACAGTACTAGTTTGTTTAACCCGTTTTACCCCAATTTATATCATAAGTCGTATTTCTGGTTGAGTTACCGCCCCTGGAAGGCTGATTGCGGTTGATGAAAATCGATTGATATTACGAAGAAAGCACTAAAAATAAGATTACAGATGGATTCAATGGTCGCATGAATCTTGTTATACCGTTTTACCCCAATTTATCCTTTAACGGATTCTTAAGATTTTGCTCCACATTTGGAAAATAGTTCGTAATATAAATCAATTTTCATCAACCGCAATCATCCTGCTTTCGGTATGCGAAAGAAAGTTTAACCTGAAATACGACTTATGAAATAAATTGGGGCAAAACGGTATAACAAGATTCGTGCGGTCATTGAATTCATTTGTAATCCTATATTTTAGGCTTTCTTCGTAATATCAATCGATTTTCATCAACCACAATCATCCTACTTTCGGTATGCGAAAGAAAGTTTAACCAGAAATACGGCTGATGATATAAATTGGGGTAAAACGAGTTAACAGGCTAGTACTGTCATTCCCTTTGTGTTTAATTGGATCACAGATGTTTTGCACATAATATGAATCAATATTGATAGATCGTATTGGATCTGCTTTTGGATTGTAGATCATATTTCAACTGAGTATTATATTTAGAAAAGAAATGGGGTAAAACGGTACAATGAGTTTTCTGCTGTCAATAAAACTATATGCAATCGATTTGTTAAACTTTTTTACATCGGAAACACTCTATTCGCTCTTCGGCAAGTTCTTCGGTTTCATGGTATATAGTTAAACTTCAACACAATGCAGTATAAAAGGGAACTTGGGGTAAAATGAACATGATAGCGTTTCGTGCGGTCCTTCTAAATACATGGAATCGATTTTACTGATCATTTTACACAAAAAAGTGCTTTTTGGTCAGCTTTATCATGCCTCCAAAAAAAATCGTCGCGTTTTTGGTCCATTTTTCCCCACTGTGCACTGTGCGTCGTTCAATAAAATCTAGGCTGCTTGCTAGAGATGGGCAAAACAGTTCATTACAAAGAACCGTTCAGTGATGCAGAGTTCTATTAAAAGAACTAGTTCTCGAGAGCCGTTCGTTACAGCAAACAGCAAGAATAAAAGTGGACCCATATTGGAGTCTTGAGGAACTCCTCCTGAAAAATTTGAGAACTGAGATAATTCACAGTAGCCGAGCTTTACTCGCAGGAATTGACTACATAAGACCAATAAAATAAACAAAACTTTATTGACTAACTATAAACTTTTGTGTAGCACCCAGCTGCGACATTTGGCATAGAAGTATTCGGTGGTGCTTTCATATCAGTGTATACTGTGTAGATTCATTCTGTTGATTATTTGCATTCGAGGAAAACCCTCAGTGGAAATAAGTAAATCTTCAATAAATGTAATCAATAAAAAAATTCTTTCAAGTATATCAACTTACGTATAAAATCCTATTTATCTAATATTGCTTTTATACCTCATCCGAGACAGTCAACACCATAGACTAACGATTTCAAAATAAGCAAGCACCGGTACCGGAGCCACCGCAAAATAAGCGGTGTGAAATTCGACCTTCGATCCAAGAACTTGAAACTCTGTGAAGCAAATGCTCAAGATTTAATGTTCTAGAACAGTCTTTAAGAATTAACGGTGTTGTCGTATGTGGTTATGCGATTGAATAGTGGCAGAAATTTTGTTGAAAGCAATTAGTAGTAAAAATTATTTTCAGCACATCTGACAAAACGTATTTATAATTGCTGTTTTTCGATTTATGTTTCTTATTCGAAAAATAGCTTAATGATAGTTAGAAAAGTTGTCACAATAAATGATTGAACTCATAGAAATTGAAATATTTAAACATATTTGCTTTGAGTGTATATTTTATTACTTATGTAGTGGATATCTAAACTCGATGAATACAAACACAAAACTACAGCAGTAATGGAATATTCTTATTGTATAAACTTTTATCTCTGGTCTGAAAGTATCTGGATGGTGAAAAATTCACCCCAAAACATCAACGTTAAATAAACATGCATATTTTCGACCAATAATCATTGCTAAAATCCACTGTTTCTCAACTCTCTCCACGAATCCCCCGCATTTTGCCAATCAATTCAGATAGCAGCTGACTAAGTGTCTGACATAATCGTGTTTGTGCGAGCAAAAAGTAACATATTTCATGTTACAGTAGACCCCCGAGTGAAATCAACCTTCGTCCAATGTAACACAATGTCTAGTTGACAAGTCAATAAAAAAAGACAAGCAGCGAAATCGAGCTATGCATATTTGCGAGATTAGTCGCTCATGTACAGTATTGTGGGCTTTAATCGTCTGCTTGAAGCAAATAATTGTGAGACTGCTGAATGAGAATATTCAATTCTACGCAAACCGACAAGGTAATTAACAATCTACAATCAGAAATTAAAAGAAAAATAAAACTTAAAAACTCTTCTAGAGCAATTCAGTACACGATCGACTGAATGTGTGAGTTGACGAAAGCCGAAATCAAAACAGAACAATAAAAACATGAAACATATGAGCATGCTTAACCGGCCACCAGTAGTCCACTCGAGAGCATATCTTTTGTGCCACTACCCAGCAGTGCAGCATGTGGATATTTACGACCAAACAGACATGAGCCGTGATGACGCAAACAATGAGAAACAGTAATAAGCAAAGTGCCCCTCTGCCTCCCTCCTCCCCCTCCATTAGACTCATGTGGCTGGTCAGAGAACATTTATCGGTCAAGCGAAATTTCATTTCAGTCGAATGAGATGCTTACGACAATTATTGAACTATGTATTTCGCAAATTCGTCAATTTGTTCGATTGCCACTACGAACAAATAATGCAGGTGAGCTTCTTGGGCAATGATTGGAGTTCAGAGAGCGCATTGCAGCAACGATCAATTTGCTGAAATTGGTATATTCTTAGTCATATTTGTTAACTCAATGTTGCACTGAAAAGTCGACGATAGCTACTATTCATTTCTAGGTGCTACTGAAGTTCGCATCAGTTGGTACAGTCCTTTTGATTAGAATGTGCATGAATATAAAAAAGCGATGACGAATATGATGAAAAACTATAAGTGAAAGCTCAGTGACGTCTAGAAAATCATTTCCGAAAGTTGTTAGGATTTTGCTAATAATATATACGGCCGTAGGACATTTTTGAGTTAACTTATTAATCACCCATCTGTCAATACATGTTTACGGTGTAATTTCAATACCTAACAAACTTTCTCATAACACCAGCGAACAAATGTGCTTCCACTTTCTTTGTGTGCCAACATATCTATATTTACAACCTCAGGAAAACAGTCATTGTGGAAAAACGCATAAGCAATTTTCTCCGCAATCGCTAGATATATCTTCATGATAAAGAAAAACATTTGATTCAGAAGGTTGTTTGTTGAGGATCGTAAGTGGTCCTCTAAGAGGAGATTTACTTAAAAATACATCGAAATTTTGACATGAACTAAGAGCTTTCAGTTTTGATAGTAAATTTTGTTTATTGTTATTTTTGAATATGTTGATATTTCTGTCATAACGAAACTCACAATAACGATTATCGTCGACTTCTGCAGTCGAAACATCGTCTCCAAACTTTGAGTCTGCTGCCTTCTGTAATGAACCGACATGAGCGATGGTTAGGAGAGACCGGGGCTGAATCGGGCACGGGGTTAAACCGGACAGCTTAAATATCTTCTCAACCAGCAATATTTTTTATCCGTAGATTGACTTTGTAAACACACTTTCATGTGATAGTCAGTTAGCTAGATGACGCTGGGTCAATTCAGTTTGCCGACAAACGTGTTCGTATCAAAATTTGTACGTTTTTTACTGATTTTTTTTTTTAATTTTCTTATATATTTTGTGTGTGTCAATTTCTTTGAGTCTGGTTAGTTTTCTCAAATATTTATTTCGTGGTGAATCTAGTGATTATTAAGTGTTTCCGATTATGTGTAAAATGATATTATTATTGAGTCTCGAAAACAAATTGACACAAAAAATGTGATGTTCTACCGGACCCCAAATTTTCTACTTGAAATTTTTAGCAGATTATTAAACCACGCCATAAGATTGATATCCATACTTCTATTCTGCTTTTATTCACTCATATAAATTTAATTTACTATACATTTAAGCAAAATGTTTATTCTATGTTGCGAAACAATCAAATAGTTTGCAATAAAAATTAAAAAGTCAGATACAAAATCAATTATTTGGTACTGCACGGCGCGAAGTTTCTAGACAATACCAGGATTGTGTCTCACGCAAAGTTGAAATTAATAGACAATTTATTCAAACATGGTTCCAGATATTTTGCCCTGATAAAGTTATCTTAAGATTTGTCGTCCTACTGTACTACGTTCTTCATTTTTGTGTGATATTCTATGGCTCCGGCTTAGTCCCACGGTTCCTGAAATATTGGATTTTGGCTTGGTCAAGTCACTTCATCGTAACTTGGTCTAAAATCTAATGCATGTTTTTCCAAGTTACAAATTGAGAATTGTAGTTTAAAGTTGAAGCTACTCAAATGTATGGACTAATTTAGTGAAAAACTTAGGTTTTTACAATTTCTAAGAAGTGTCCGGTTTCGCCCCGCAGTCCCTGAAATTTTGATTTTTCTATTGGTCACTTCATCGCGACTTATTACGGAAACTAATGCTTATTTTTACAAACCACAAAATGAAAATTGTAGCTGAAGGTTGAAACTACACAACAGTATAGATAATTTGGATAAAAACCTAGTTGTAATGAATGTTTTTTTTTTCAATTTCCTAAAAGTGTCCAGCTTTGCCCCGGTCTACCTTACCATATCTCAAAATGTATGGACTTATTCTGAAAATTATCTAAATGGTGAACAATTGAATGAATGTTTTGAATATATCTAGAATAAAAATTATAATCGCTTTGCTCTTAATTGGACGGTTTGCAATTTTAAGCACATTTTACTCTCAAGTTCCGGACCCGTGAGTCGAATTCGTATAAAAAACAACAGTAGTTTTTGTGATCATAAGATTCTCCCTTTGAGTTTAAATGTGGTTGTGAAAATCAGTATTGAAATCTCTGGTAAAATCAACTAATTTCCCTTTTTGAGTTTTTGTTCACGTACATAAAGAGACATGTTTTGACCTCGACGAACTGTGTCGAATGGTATATGTCACTCGGTTCTACGGGCTTCGGTACAAAAGTCGGTTTTCGTAGTAAAAGCATATACTTTCTATATGAGAAAGGCGAAATGCATTATTTTTGGTTTCATTATTTAGAATTTTTATATTTAGATTTTGATATTTATTAAAAGATATTTTAGCCATTGTCTGGTATTGAGTTTCATCCTGATCTAGCTTTCGGTTCTGTAGTAACGGGTTACAATGCGCATAAAATAAAAAAAGTGCGCTTGATTTTCTAGCCCGGGTTGGCGGTTCAATGCATAGGACACTGGTCTTACAAACCAGTTGTCGTATGTTCGAGCCCCGACCTGGAAGGATTCGTAGTGTCAGTAGAATCGTAGCACCAGCCATGCAATGGTTCTGTACACTCTGAATCGGGTGCGAAGTCTGTTGAAATAGCAGGTCAAATTCCACTACAGGAATGTAATACCAAGGCTTGCACTCGATTTTCTTAGAGGCTTCTCAACCATTTATTCACAAGTTTAGGTTCAAATGAAAGGTCTTACAATTCCACAGAATTCTATCAAATTCCATTTGGATACGATAACCGGTTCAGGAAATACAGACTGATAACTATAAAAAAATCATTTTCAAGAGCGAGTATTTATAAACGACACTGAAATATCGAGCAAAATACTTACAACTAACAGTATAACTTTTGGCAAGTTGATGACCAAATACATTAATTTTGGGTATACCGGAGTGAGTGAAATATTTCGTCTGGATCCGATCGTCATGTCGAGCGAAAATGCGAAAAAACGTGCTTAATCCACCTAGCAGTGATATGATACCTTTTAACCTTTTTTTATAAATATAATAAATAGGTATAGAATTCGCTTAAACTTTAGAAAAAATTTCCGAGGCCCGGAGGGCCGAATGTCATATACCAATCGATTCAGCTCGACGAACTGAGCAAAAATATCCGTGTGTGTGTGTGTGTTGTCAACTAAGAGGTCGAGATCTCAGAGAAGGCTGGACCGATTTCAATCAAACTAGTCGCAAATGAAAGGTCTTCCCGTCACTCAGAACGCTATTGAATGGTTTTGAGATCGGATGTTTACTTTTTGAGTTATAAGAAGTTTTATGTCAAAATTTTCAGTTTTTGGACAATATCTGTCGCAATTGACATTGAAAACAGAATATATTTTCGGACTTAGATTCCGCACGATAATACCTATCCAACAAGCCATAGATTGTTGGCATCCGTTTATTTTTAACGGAGATATCGAAATTTTTGTGTGAGCGCCTTTTTCCATTATTCCAGCAGTAGAAGTTTTGAGCGCTGTCTGGCAAAGAAATGCTTGGGAGCAACATAAAACACGATTTTTTTACTGTTACGTACAATTGTTTCTAAGTTCCCAAAAAAACTGTGTACAGCATGATATTTTGCCTCGGAGCGATTTTAGCACGGTTCGTTTTTGGCAACATAATCGTTCGAATATGCCATATGTAAAACAGATGATGGCAGAATTTTCGAGTTAAATGCAATTCCATAATTATATTGATTTAAACTACTTACAACAATAAATGCTGGAAGAACATAACACCCATATAGCATTCGAATCAGTTTGTCGAGATCAGCAAATGCGTGTGTCACAAATAATTTCACTCAACACTCACTTAGATGGCTGAACCGATCTAAGATTTAAATGAAATCTAAGAATCCTCTAAGATTCAAATGAAAAGTTTTAAGATTCTATAAAACATCTTGCGTTTTAGTCTTATCCGACTTCCGGTTCAGGAGATACAGGGTGATTAGTATAAAAATGTTTATTTCACATAAAGTAATCAGGTTTATTTTGCAAACCCGATAAACCTGATTAATTTATATGAAATAGACATTTTTATACTAATCACCCTGTATTCTCGACTGAAAAGCAAGATGTTTCATAGAATCTTAAAACTTTTCATTTAAATCTTAGATGATTTTTAGATTTCATTCAAATCTTAGATCGGTTCAGCCATCTAGAAGAAAAATTAGTTACACAATTTTAATTTCGTTTTACATATCATCCTATAGTTTCGGAACCAGAAGTCGGATCCAAACATATTCCCGGAACCTTGTTTGGGAGCATACGACTTTTCATATGAATCTGAGTTTGTAGAAAATAAATTTTCCGAGAAAATTGAGTGAAATTATTTGTCACACACGCATTTGCTGATCTCGACGAACTGATTCGAATGCTATATGGGTGTTATGTTCTTCCAGCATTTATTGTTGTAAGTAGTTTAAATCAATATAATTATGGAGTTGCTATCATCTCGCAAATGCTGCCATCATCTAGTTTGCATATGTTAATATGTCAAACGATTATGTTACCAAAAACGAACCGTGCTAAAATTGCAAAATGTCATGAAAAAGGATGCTGTACACAGTCCTTTGGGTACTTAGAAACAATTGTATAGAACAGTATAAAAATCGTGTTTCACGTTGCTCAAAAGGCTTGCTTTGTCATACAATGCTAAAAACTCCTATTACTGGAATAGGGGGAGAAGTCTCTTACACAAAAATGTCGATATCTCCGTTTAAAATGGACGGATTTAAACAATATATGGCTTGTTGGATAGCTATTACCGTGCGGAACCTAGGTCTGGAAACATATTCCGATCTTAAAACCATTCAATAGCGTTCTGGGTGACAGGGAGACCTTTCATTTGCGACTAGTTTGATCAAAATCGGTCCAGCCATCTCGGAGATCTCGACCTCTTAGTTGACAACACACATACAGACCCGCACACATACACACGTACACGGACATTTGCTCAGTTCGTCGAGCTGATTCGATTGGTATATACAATCGGGCTCGGAATTTTTTTTTAAAGTTTGAGCGATTTCTATACCTATTTTTTTTATTTATAAAAAAAGGTAAAATGGTAAAATTGGCTCCAAACTTTTCATAAATTGGAAAAGTTATGCTAGTGTATGCTCAAACAATTTTTGTAATACAGAGCTTTGCGGTAAAGTTTTTGTGGAGATAAACTCACATAGAATTTTAGTGGACTTACAGTACGGGAGAACAATACAAAGTTTCGTAAGACTAAGGCTTAGAAACCAAGTAGAATCCAATTCTATAAGGCGGAGGAGATTTTCATAAACAGTATCATTATTTTCCTTATTATTATATATGCAAGGTCTAATTATTCGTTTAAATGAAATTAAATGAATCAATCTCGAAATTTTTTGAACCAACTATTAAAATTTACTTTGAAGAATTACCAGGCATAAGCATTGTTTCATAACGGAAGCGAAATTAATTCCTTTTTGATAGGGTGAAAAATTTAATTTGCCTGCCCTAATCATGGGAACCGCAAGTCGTCAAAATTGCAAATATATGTGATGCGATTAGATTTTAGTATGGATTGGATGAGGCAATCCCGTTTGACATAAGTTCGTTTTCCATAAAGCTGTTTTGTATAAAGCCATTTGACATAATGGTCTTGGCATAAAATTTACAAATCTTTGGTACTGCGATAGTCGTTTGGCATGACAGATCAACTTACTGCTTGATACAATTTGTTGTAATCGTATGTGATGATGCTGTCCGACCTCACTACCGCTAGTTCGGACTTAACTGAAGGACAGCCCTAGCTTTGAGTAATCCAGGCAAATGCCCGCAACTAGATAGAGGTGATTTCTACCGGCGCTAGCACTAAGTGAGTTTCTTATATAAAATAATAGTGTGCTATTTACTATAGAATTTCAAAAAAAATCTAATGCGCCTAATATCATCGAAATATTTGGATTGAATATAAAATTCACATGTTTCGTTCAAGTTTTCCTTGCGAAACATTACTCGATTGAAACGCAAACGAAACTTCAACATAAGATCAAAATATTACGAGTCCAATAATTATGATTACAAATGGCATTATGCCAAATGACTGTTATCCCGAATGACTTTATGTCAAACGACGTTATACCAAACAGTATTATGCCAAATGACGTTATGCCGAAAGACGTTCCCATTGGATCATAGTGGAAATATCTTCGTTCTTGAAATTTACAAAAAAAACTCTGAATTAGAATACACAACCAAATTTACAATATTCATAAAATGGTTATCATACAACGAGACCAATGAAATTCATTTTTGATGATGAATTTTATTAGACTGTCAAATCTGAGCATCAGAACTAAAAGTCTTGAAAAATTTCCTCTGTATATCATAAGACAAACTTTTGTAACACATTCATGATTCTCATGTCTGAAAGACATAATACGTTCTTATGGCTGTCGAATACCATTTTGTCTTAGTAGAAATAAGCTTGATCAGATCCCTGAACCCCGCACATAGATATAGAAAATCTTTTTGATATAGTAGGCGAATGACCATAAAGTTGAAACCTACATAGAAAAAAAATAAAAAAATAAAATTTAATATTGGTTTATTCATAGTTTTCAGTTTCAAAAAAAGTTAGTTTTGATTAAATTTATGTTAAATTGTCAGAGTATAATTTTTATTTAACTATTTGCTTCAAGTTACTAACAACTAACGGCTTTAGTTTACCTTTGATGTTTTCTATCGTTCGCTGTTTCAATTGTTTCAGAATAAAGGAATATGAAGTAGGTCAGTTATTTGGTCATCTTTGTGTGATTTTTTTTGTATCCTATTTTTGTATGTATCTATCAAATCCTGTGTACGCCTGGCAGATGTGCGCGACCCCAATATTAGGAAAGTTATAAAAAAAATATTAGGAATTAGGAACTTTGAACTTTTTTTTTGTTTGTTTCAATTATAGAGGCTTTAACATTAATGTCATTCGCCTCTTCGGACCAGAAAAACTTTCTGACCCTATGTGCGGGGGTTGGGAATCGAACCCAGGCGGGCGGCGTGAAAGGCATCGACTTACCCATCACGCTATACCCGTCCGCCAAAACTTTGAACTTATTGTTCCACAGAAGATTTAGTTTTGCTCCGGACAGAAACAAGACTTTAGATTTTTTTTAGAAATTTACATGCAACAGAATAGGACTTGTGAATAAGGTGGAAATGGATATCGAACATTTCGTTGGTGTTAAAATGCACATCCTAAGGAATTCTAAACAATTTGCTAAGGCCTATTGGGGTATTCCAGAAAGAATAATGATACCATCTAATTGTAGTTCCTTACCTGATATTCTTCGGTATCCTTCAAAACGCACAAAACTTGCACATTCACGGGTAGAAGTGATGATGTTGGTATACCTACTATTATATACTATTGAATCCGCTGAACAGAACAACAAAATACGCTCTAGCAGTACGTGTGAATGTTCTTCCTTCAGCCGCTTATGATGAATTGATTCTAAAGAACATACCGCAGTGCAGAAAGATTCAAATCCAAAAATCCCAAATGGCGTAGAGTTATTACGCGTGCGTTTATAAAAAAATCTATACCTTCTAATGTAAATTTCGGTCAATACCCTAAGTTCCCATGTAGATCGCCTGTCACCTACGGCAATCAGCTGGTTACTTGTCAAGAATTATCAACACCCAAGGTCAAGAAATCATCTAAACACAAGAATAACGAAGCTTCAGGGTACACCAGTTCTTCTGCAGCAAAACTAAACAAGAATAAAAAACTAAACCATTATACATCAAGGTACGCTTGCTTCAGCTAACAACGAATACAACGTCGGAACAACTAACAGCTATAAGGCAACACAAAATCTCCATGATGTTTCTATCACCAATAGCGACGCTAAATCGATGGACGAGGGCATGAATAGTAAACCATAGCCCCCCGTTAATCCGTTAAACAGCAGTGAGAGAGCGCCTATCATCCAAGAATACGGATAACTAAGAGATCCAATATATACAGAAAACTAAATTTTAAATGTCAAATTGTCATCATTAAGCTAATTGTAAAATGAGCTGGAATATAATAAATTTACCGTGCTGAAGAGTAGCCACAGGGCAGTTGTGTTTGCAATTTTCAGCCTGATTTGAAAAAGAGAATGTATGTTTCGGACTATGTGTTTGCTTGCGAATCACGTCAATTACGATTTTTTTGTTGTTGGATTTTACCGCGCCTATAACTACTGTAGCTGTGAAATAAGGATTTGAGGGTCATTAGGAAATAACCTTTAATTTATAGAGGGATGTACAGGTTTTGCCTTGTTAATAAATAAAGGCCATGCCATTACTGGAAAACCCAACTTATGAGCCGAGAAAAATAGATATATACCATTCGAATCAATCGAACTCTCGATGAACTAGTGCAAAATATCTGAGAGTGCAAGATGACTGAGTCGATTTTCACAAACTTAAGTTTAAATGAAAGGCATTATTATTCCATAGATTCTTTTTCAATTTCGGATTTTCTGCATTCGGATTCCGGTTCTGAAACTACAACGAAAAATGTTCACTCACTTTTTTCCAAAATTACTAAACTAATTTAAACAAACTTAGATTGAAATAAAAGTTCCTACGAGCTCACAGACTTTCGGTTCCGAAATTGCAGGTTGATGGGTGATAAAAACGACAAATTTGATAGTTTGCTAATAAAAAAATGTAGATGGGTTAAGTTGGTAGTGAACTCTTCTAGTTCACAGATCTTGTTAGTTGATGACTCAAACTTACCACGGCTAAACTTGTCCCCGGATTCCGGTACCGCAAGTAACAGGAATTAGAGTTGCTTCGCTTCAAACTAGAGCTAATCTACTTTTTAGGCGAACATGATTATAATAATAATCACAATTTATTTTGAGAATATGAGTAATATGCCGATGGATTAAATTTAGGTTTTCTGCAGCATTTGCACTACTGTTGCTAGAATAGATTCTTCTGTTTTCAAATGAAATCTAAATTGAATTTATGAAATGATCTTTTATCTGACATCATCAAACCAATTTAATAAACTAAATAAAAAAAAAAAAAAAAAACAATTTATTTACATCCTGCCACATTTCGCTCGTTTTCTTTTGAAACATGGTTGTGTTTTGTGTCAATGGTTTATTTGATCCTGCATATTTGCTTCCGTGTGAAATGTTCTAGATAAATCGGCTAAATCTAGCATTCCATTCAAAGCCGTACCAACAACAACAAAAATAACGACATTAAGCAGAGCAACACCCACCCACCCGGCTATCGGCACTCGATTCCAAACGATTCCGATTTGCGGAAATGATTTCAACTGCGCGCGTGTTTTGCGCTGTACCGCGTCCATCGTTCGGTTTTGCCGGCGCTAGTTAGTCCATATGTTAGTTAGGTACTTGATATGTAGGTAGTTGGCGCAGTTGGTCTTAATGTCGTGAGACTGACCCACATTCGCCTCCTTAACTGCGTCTCTGTACGTCTGCACACTGCAGTAATGTGATCGTTGGGTTTCTTTGGTTGCTGTTGTTGTTGTTGTTGTTTATGATGCTGTTGTAGTCGCCGTTGGAGTGACGACCAATGGTTTCAATCGATGTGCGCGGAGGGGTCGGTTGGGCTGGGAGCCGGTCGATTACATCAAATCTACTTTTGCTTCGGGAGGGTAGGCGAATGAAGCGATATGTTGAGAGAGAGAGAGAGAGAGAGTGAACGAACGAGAGCAAATTACGCTGAACTTGAAAAAATATGTTTTCGTTTTTTTTCCTCCTTTGCACGGTGCCGTATTATATGCAAACCCTCCGCTGGCCGGGCACCTCCTGGCCGAGGATTGGTCGTTTGAAATTTCTCGGTTTATTGCTCGCTGGTTTTGCTACTGAGCTGATCGGTGGTCGTTTGGGTTTTCTGCATCGTCCGTCAACTATTTTCTTTATTGGGCTATTGGGTTTCCAGTCCGGAGTGAGAGCTATTTAAACGTGACGAGACGAATATCAAGTGGGCTTTAAAACGGTTGCAGTTATGTCTTGCTGTTAGACGTGCTGCTGCCGTTGGTTTCTTTTTTTTAAATGGAAGCAAAGGAAAAACATAACATAACACGCAGAAAGTGCAAGTGAAGATGCAGTAAGATGAAAGTAAATCAGCATTATGCAATTGGTGGCTAGACTGGTTTGCTGCCAGTGCAGAGTCCATGGGTATTGGCTGACAGTGTGTTTTTAACTAATTGGGTTTTGTTCGGAGTGTTTGTGTAGTGCACACCTTTGCGATATATTTCTGTTATGACTGATACTATTATGCAAAAATGAATTTATCGCATTATTTGCTTTATTAGCTTGTACGTTTTATTGCCCTTTCCTAACTCGTTGCAAACTCATATGATTTCGGACCGGAGTAAAAAAACAGCTAGAACCTGCATTGTAATTTTGAATCTTCGAGCAAAGCATTATTGACCTACGAACACTTCCAAAATCCACTAGCACTGTTATATATTAACTGTACATTGTGCCCTGATTTGTGGATAGATTCAATTGATTTGTCAATGAAACTGAAATATAAGGAATCTTTTGGATTAGTGGCCTCATATCATGACGATATCTTTATTGAATTTTTTATGCATTTTCTCTACAAAAACCATATAAAAATTACAAAAAATAAATGAAATTCTCGGCCTGACTTGTAAACTTTGCAAATGAACTCTATGTTCAGTCGGTAACACAAGTGTACAGCAGCTAAAAAATTGTGATCATTTTTCAACTTTTTAACTAATTCATATATGATTAAAGTAGGTATTGCATAGTCCAATGTTGATATTCAAACGAAGTTTCAAGTAACAAAAATGACAGAACGATTGATAATATTTTTTTTACGTAAGTGACTCAAATACTTTCAGCATTTCAGCTATTTTCAGATATCAGTTGTCAGACGAAAACGCATAACGTGAGCTTAGATAATATTTTTGTTGAATCGAAATTAAGTCATATTAGTTTTTCCTATTCGAATTAGAAATCAAATCCTGATAGGCTGTATGAGAGCCAATAGCCTTATTTATCTGCCTTGTCCCAAATATAAGTGTATCTTAATGCTCCGGTATTTTTCTCACATTTAAAGCTCCCTCATATTTTGCTGCTACTCAACAACTGGAGAGTCTTGCAAATGAATATCTATTGTTGTTGATTTTGGTACATCGAACATTATTTCTATATTATAAAACTTGCGTAATCCACCTAACAGTAAAATGATACCTTTTTTTTATCAATCCTCAAATGTTTTCTGCATAGCTATTATTCGGTGTTTTTAGTTTTCATGAAATTATTTTAATGACCATCGTCTTAAGTGAGAGTCTGAAATTTCAATCACTGATTACACTGTAATTTCGAAACTGCAAGTCGGATCGAAAAGAGAAATTGTTTGAAACCATAGAATTAATCCTTTGAATTTAAAAGTGTGACAATCTATTAAGCATTCCATGAAACGTCGAAGTGAGTTCCACATTAGAGTATTTGGTAATTAATTACTTAACTTTCTGAACCGGTAGTCAGGGATCAGTTTAGCTCAAAACGGTTCATACGGCCCAGCTTTGAAGATTTATTTGTTATTGTTATTTTCTTTGACGGTTTGAATTTAAAAAAAAAATTAAGTCCATAATCGGAACTCGGAATCGGATAAAATTGACCAATTTCGCATGGAACCCTAAGTTTTTATTTTGAATTAAAAGCTCATCTATTCCCGAAACTTTCGAAACTGGAAATCGGAAAACGGTGTAGCCATAGTCAACTAAATTCACCTGCGTTAAAAATAAAACTTTTGGGTGCCTTTCGGGATCGAAAATCTGAAATAAATCTATTTGGTCGACTATCAAGATCTGAAATAGACATTTTTACATTCATCACCATGTATCTCCAGAACCAGAAGTCGGATCTGATGAAAAAATGAGAAGTTTTTATTAGATCTCGAGACCTTCCGTTTGAATCTTATATGGAGGAAATCTGTTCAGCCTCCTACACAGTCTTTTAGGTGCTTACAAATTAAAAATCTATAAAATAAATGATTTAAAATGTATTGAATATCGTTTTTCATTTGGCTCCTAAACATCACTTTATCAACTTGCGCACCAAACTCCTTCTTTTAAAATAGGAGCAAAAGTCGCCTACACAAAAATATCGATATCTTCGTTAAAAATTAACGGCTTGTTAGATAGCTATTACCGAGTGGAATCTAGGTCTACTCAATAATTGAATGGTGGATGAAAAAAAATTACTTAGCAAATAACAATCAATGAATAAATGCAATGTCTTGAAATTAAATGTGAAAAGAATAATAAGTTAACAGTTATATAAACAAATAAATTAATGAATACTTATATAGTAAATGAAACAAATAGATAAATAAATTAACAAATAAATGAATAGTTGAATACTTAAATAAAAGTGGAATAATAGATCGAATGTAAAAGTGCTTAAGTTAATTAGCAAATAAATGAAAAATTAATTAGAAGAATTAAAAATAAAAGATTTAGAAAAAAATGACAACGTAAACGAATTAATGAATAAACAGATAAATGAATTGATAAACAATGGAATAGAAATAGTATGATTGAAAGAATAAATAAAGGAATTATCTTAACAATTGAAATAACGAATAAAGAAATGAATACATAGATTTTATCATCAAAAGAACACGTATGTTATGCAATAATGTTATTTTTTTATATATGAATAAATAAATGAATAGGTAAACAAATGTGCGATATTTATCGTTAAAAATTGAAGATTAGAAATCAATAAACTAAGTAACAAATGAATAAAATATAATTTAATGTAGAGACAAACAACTGAATTGATTTAATAAAAAAATGAAAGAAGAGAACAACGAATTAGACAAAAGGATAAACACATTAGTAGATACGTAAATAAATAATTAGGAAAACAAAATAATATACACCAAAACCTCAATTTACGCGCCTTCTATATGTATATATGTTATCATGTAGACACTTATTTTTGCATATATTTTTATATCTGTATACATATATAGTAGATTGATGAAGTGAATGTGCTTATGTATATGTATATACATATACATGTATATGTACATATATGTGCACATATGTATACATATATACATACATACATATATAAGGCGCGAAAATTGAGATTTTTGTGTATGTTAAAATGAATGAGAGAGCAAATGATCAAATATAAAAGTGAACAAATGAAAAATTATCAATAAATGAATAAATAGATATATAAATTATTAAATATGAAAGATAAATAAATAGAAAAAAAATAAATACATGAATAAATGAAAAAATAAATGAATAAATACAATATATTCTAATCAAATAATCTAATGAATTAACTAAAATATTAATTCATATTTCATCAATTTATTCCTTAGTTTGATTATTCATTTATTTATTGATTTAACGATATGTATATTTATTTACTATAACATTTAATTAGTCTTATTTTCGTTGAGGTATTTATGACACATAATATTGTATATATTCACTCAGTAATTTATTTATTCGTTGAATGTTAAAATCATTTATTTATTTAGTTATCTACTATCCCACTTATTGATCTATTTATTTGTATATTTATTTTATTTGGTTAAATATTTCGTATATCGAATCACTCAATAGTACATGTTTTGATTCCATTATGCATTCATTCATTTATCTACTTATTCATTCAATCGTTTATTTACGTTAATATTTTTATTTTGAATTCATCCAATTCTTTTTACAATTATATGATAATAATAATAAAAAATAAATAAATAGTTTAAACAATAATCACATACAGAAATAACCGGATAAATTATTAAATTATATATGAATATATAAAGAAATATAAATCAATCGAATAAATCTAATTAGACAAAATAAAACTAATGCACAAATAGATAAATGAATAAATAAATAATATATATGAATAAATGAATAAATGAATAAATAAATAAATAAATGAATAAATAAATAAATAAATGAATGAATACATAAATAAATAAATAAATAAATAAATAAATAAATAAATATATAAATAAATAAATAAATAAATAAATTAATTAATAAATAAATAAATAAATAAATAAATGAATAAATAAATAAATAAATAAATAAATAAATAAATAAATAAATAAATAAATAAATAAATAAATAAATAAATAAATAAATAAATAAATAAATAAATAAATAAATAAATAAATAAATAAATAAATAAATAAATAAATAAATAAATAAATAAATAAATAAATAAATAAATAAATAAATAAATGAATAAATAAATAAATAAATAAATAAATAAATAAATAAATAAATAAATAAATGAATAAATAAAGAAATAAATAAAAAAATAAAAAAATAAATAAATGAATAAATAAATAAATAAATAAATAAATAAATAAACAAATAAATAAAAAACATTCTAAACATTGTCTGAAACAATATTTAGCGGGTTTAGGAATGTTTAGGAGAGATTATGTGGGATCAGCAGTTGTAAGCATTTCGGAACAGAAGAGTTCGATTGTCTGAATAAGTCTAGAATAAATAAATGAATAGATGAATAAATAAATATATAAATTAATAAATTAGTAGATGAATAAATACATAAAAATTTAAATAAATACGCATCTCGATAAATACAAGAGAGAATTGATAAATTAAGGAGTTATGTATTCATATATACACCCAAACCTCCATTTACGTTATAAAATCGTAAATCGAATTATGACGTAAAAGTTTACGTTATTTGGAATTCACAACATAAAAAAGTTTTATCTATGTATGTATATTATTGGATATATATAATATAATGGATAACTATGGAACAAAAAAATATTAGTATTTGCAGGAAAATGATGATCTATGTCGCATCAATTTCCAAGACGGCGACTTCCGGCTCATCAACATTCGTGACAAACCATCAGAATATGGGTATTTTCGGAACGGGTTTGATGAGTAGATGTCGGAAAACGATCTTTGAGCTGGCTCTGAATTCCAGTATGGCGACTTCCGGTTTATTGATATTCTTTGAAAACCTTTACAAAATGAGTATTTTCGTAACTGGTTTATAAGTAAATGTAGGAAGACGATGTTTGAGGTCGTTCTGAATTCCAAGATGACGGCTGCCGGTTATTCCTTGAAATCCCTTACTATTTTTGTCGATATTTTTCGAATTGCTCGAATACCTTCACAATATGCATATTTTCGGAACGGTTTTCATTAGTAAGAGCTTACATTTTTGAAGCAGTAGCCAAATATGGACGGGAGATTTAAATTATAGCCGGATTTAGTAGAAAAAAGATAAAAATACCAGACAAATCAGTTTCAGATTATCAAGACTGTTGAAACTGCTGAACAAGTGCCATAATAAAGTGAAATTTATTTCATATCCAGAATTTCACTTTATTATGGCACTGGAACAGAAAGCTATGCCATCTTGGAATTCAGAACTACCTCAAACATCGTTTTCCGACGTTTACTCAAAAAACCCGTTTCAAGAATACCCATATTATAAGGGTTTTCAAGATATATAAAAAAAACCGGAAGTCGCCATCTTGGAATTCAGAACCACATCAAACATCCTTTCCGACATCTACTCATCAAATACCCACATTGTAGTAATTTCCATGGAATATAAATGAGTCGGAAATGATTTTCATTGTATGCAAAAACCTCTTTTTATGAAGTAGGTTTGTGAAAAAAGTTTACGTTATTTGGGATTTTGTTCGTACAAAGAGGTACGTAAAAAGAGGTAAAGTAAAAAAAGTTTACGTAAACGGAGGTTTGGGTGTATAATTAATTATGTATGTGTATGTTAATTTATTAATAGATACTTTATAAAATAAATGAATAAATGAAAATATCAAAAAAAAAATAAAGAAAAGAACGTTTAAAGTTAATTCATTGGCTGCTAAGCAGTGCCTCTGCTTGCTACTTCCCGTTCTTGCAGGTTTCGTTGTTCACTCTACGGTTCATGCATATTACACTTCTGCCCATCAATAAAAAAATTGGGCCGTATGAATAAAATGTTGTAAAGTCTGTTGTTTGTAGTATCTTCTCAAAAACAAAGTCCACAGAGTAAAACACGTTTGATATGAATAAAAAAACAAGTTCGAACATGTAGTTAATACTACTACTACCGAACTACCGAAATTCAAGCATGCTACGTTTTATTCATACGGCCCATTGTGTGAACTCAAACAATATTTGGCGGGTTTATGAAACTTTAGGAGAGATTGTGTAGGATAAGGAGTAAGCAAGTTTAGGAGAAGTTGTGCAACATTACAAAAAGTTTAGTAGGAATTGAGTTGTTTTAGAAAGTTAAGAAAATTTTAACAGGAACTTAAGAAGTTCGAGAAGAATTAGGTAAGACTATTGCGAATCAGAAGTGTTCAATTATCTGACTAAGTGATACCTATGGTGATTGAATTTTATTTCAATAAAAATTCTTTAGTATTCTTGAAAGGAAAAATTTTTGCTTTCGAAAATCATTGTGAACGTAATTTTACTTTCCCTTATCTAAGTCCTCTCGAGGAAGTTGTTTTTTGTTTATGAGAAGCAGTGAATATTAGGCAAGGCTACAATGTCAAATTATTTATTTAATGTTAGATGTCGGTTTAATTGAGGTAGCAACATTTATCAATTTGATTACAACACTCCTCAAATAACTTACAGAGTATGAATAGTGCTATGTAAAACGTGATTGTTTACATGAATCTAGTATTATAAAGAAGTGTTGTTTTAGTATTTTCAGTTTAGGAAAAATACATGAAATCTTATAGCCTTGAAGCATCCTCACCAATCGACATAATTTAATCTGTTTGAAAGCAGTTCAAATGAACTGTGTAGTTTTTCATGTGTCAAGACAAAATAATTTCCGTCATATCAATTTGAAACAATTCAGTGACTTTCTTTTTTTGTCGGATTTAAAAATCGATTCCATGCATATTCGATAATCGATCTCAATGAACTAAACGTTACTGTTTGAAGAAACCGTACATTGCCTCAGAAACGCACTGTAACACTAAGAAAATACTCCTCGAAGTAGGCATCTTGAATGTAACCTTACCTTTGCTTGCTAGGCGCTTTCGAAAAAGTAAAGCTAAAATGAAATCTCGGAGACTTAGATGCCCCTCGAATGGTAAGCGACGAACTTACTGTACAGTTAAATATCGAAACGCCTGGGAAACATTTCTACGCTTGGCGCTATATTCCCCTGTGAGAGAGAAACCCCCCCTACTCGACCTGCTCTCCCAGATAATCAGATTTAAATCTCATTGTACATGTTGATGTTTTTTGGATTTTTCGTTTATCATACATTCCGACAGGCTTGCGGTGGTGCGTGCGCTTGTTTCTTGCGCTAAAGATCACTTGTACTGCAACCTGATCGCATTAATATAAAAAAACTAGAAGTGGGCGACTAACTTTTGTCGGGGAGACCTTGAACTTTTCCTGGTTATAAGCTCACTGGAGACGGCTCGTAACAAGACGCCTGCTGATCCCCCCGTCACGCCATGCACGCTGTGTGCTTTGGAATTGGTATTTCCGTTAAGGTGTCACTGTTTTGTCATACGCTGTTTTGTTCGCATGCGGCTGATTGGCGGGTTCAATTTCCAACATAGGTTTCGTTAAAATGGAATTGGTTCCAGCTGAATTATCATTCCATCAACGTCAGAAGCTGCGTAAAATGAAATGTTATCGCAATAATTTGCCCCGATTCCCTCGGTTTCAAATAAATTATGGATTTTATCAGTGCACAAAGTGTCCTTTGAATAATTGGAATGGATTCTGCGCTCTGGAGTGTCGTGTGAAATTATTCATTTCAAAACATATAAATGGTTTCTTTTGCGGCAAATTGAGTAATATTCATTTAGATTAAACTGCTCTTAATCTAAAGTCAACATATGGCTGTTGCTGTGTTAGTTGACATTCCCCTGTCAATGATTGATGGTCGTATTGCTTTCGCTATGCATGTCGAGATTCTTCTCAACTGCAATTAATTTATTGCTGTTCAACATTCTTACTTACGTCTCGGGGATATGGCAGAATTTGCTTGAAATATTTGCAACATGCCTGTGGTCTGATCGTTGCGCCCATTCAAAGATCCTAGGAGTGTGAGAACATACATACGATTACGAACGCTTTTAATCCGCCAGCTCAGATCGGTACAACTTGAAGACCCCATAAATTGTTTAAGCTAGTCTAATGATACTGCTGACCGGAGGGCTTCAATATTCAATAAACCAGATTTAGTTTTTTTTTTCTTCCAATGACACTAAAATAACTTTATTTACATTGAATCTACGCAGATAAGCTGGCTTTCCATGAACACAGGCGATCAATAGTTTTCAGTTTTCGTTAAGCACATAGTTTATTTATCCCGTGGAAAGAGGAGATTTGTTAGTAAAACGAGGAGAAATACGACATTAATGGGTCACTCGCCACAACCTCGAAGAAAGTGCAAGTCGTTGCACAATAATACCGCAACACTCGTGAAAAGGAGCACCGCGAAGGATAAGCAGAGACCAGGGCGACTCAGGCCCTCAAGCTGCATGCTGATACGGTGCAGTACTGGGCCAGTACACTAAACTGATGTCGGAGTCAAAGATGAAACTAGGATTTATTGCCGTTGTGCACGAAGGCAACCGGCTGGGTGTTCCACACGGGCTGCGCAGGTTGGGCCCGCTTGCCGCTGTAAATGTTGTATTGCGACGAGCTGCCTGAAAAATAAAACAAACAAACAGACAAAGTAAAGGCGGTGTTGTTGGCAAGTACGATTACAATGGAATTAAGAGGGTATTGAAGCATTTGTTCTACCTGGTGCAGTCGTTTTGATAACCGTCCGGAAACCGCTGCCGCCTTCAACCTCGTAGTGCACCGTACGGACGTATCCACCCGGATCGAGAACTCCGTAGCCACCGTGTACGTAATCACCGCGTCGATCTTCCCAGTGATCAAGAGAAACACCGGACTGCGGGTGGTCGATGTAGTATCGGAAGGAGTAGTTAATCTGGAAGGGAGTAAGGAGTAATTTATTTTATTTTGATACAATAAATGATGATTGCGCTGATTTAGCTACCGAATTAATATCGACAAATAAATATGAAAAACAGCCTTTTTCGAACTTCAGATTAGAGATCTTAAAACATGAACCCCGGAGTATTGATTCTGTTATACGCCATACCGAGAAACCGTTCGGCTATTGAGCTTCCATGGCGAAAACCGCGAAAATGTTACCGCAGAGCTAACTACTAACCGGGGAAATTTATTTTTGTTCTAATCAAACTACCACTGCATATGAAAACACATGAAAATAAAGTCCAATTGACTAGAAGAACCAAGCAACCGTTTTTGAGCTTTTTTCCATTATAACTGGTACTTTAGAAACCAGGAACCGATCTTGCCGAAGCTAGCTTTTAATTTCTAGTAATTTTTAGCACAGTGTCAAAAACTTTTTATGTTTTTTTTGCATCGCCATTTCAAATAACGGTTTTCAATTTCTAACACTCATATTCATCGTGGGATTGCACAATCTATTATTTGAATTCGATCCTATGAAAACTGGCACAGTCATCTATATAAGAAAATCGACGTGAGCTGTTTTTAAGTTTTCGAACACTATTTCCGGTATTTCCGGAATCGGAAACAAATATCGTTTTAGCCAAAAGAGCTAATGCATCTAGATCTAAAGCTAGTACATTTGTTTCAACTGAAAAAAACTGACAGTGTTGTATCAATCAAGTTCAATGGGGGACATTCAGTTTTTTTATATGTATTAGGAGTACAACTTTGCTTCCGCCGTTTTTTCCAAAATTTAAAGCTTTATTACGAAAAAGTGCTTATAGATGTATAATTCAAAGTATTGTCCGTCGCTAGCGACAACTTTTTCCCACCTTTCTTTTTTGACACTATCCATGAAGCAATCCATTTTTCCAACTCTTCGAAGGATTGAACATGTTGATCTGCCAGACCGTGTGCCATCGAACGGAATAGGTGGAAGTCAGAAGGGGCGACATCTGGGGAATACGGCGGGTGGGGCAAGACTTCCCATTTCAGCGTTTCCAAGTACTTTTGACCACTTTTGCGACGTAAAGCCGAACATTGTCGTGTTGGAGGATGACTTTGTCATGTCGCTCTTGATACTGTGGCCGCTTTTCTTTTAGCGCACGACTAAGGCGCACCACTCCCGACACGTTCTTTCACTCAGAGCAGCATCACCGTAAGTTTCTGAAAGCATTCGATGCGCTTCAGTTGCATTTTTTTCGAATTGTAACAGAAAAGTAAAACTTCCCGCAAATGGTGAGAATTGGGCACATAAACAGATATTTTCGAGCGTGAATAAGACGAAAACAAGAACAACTGTCACTGAAATGGCGATGACAATTCGTTAAGCACTGTACACACTCACTTTAAAGGCATTATCATCTATGTATTTTAACCAGCCTCAGCCGGTACAGCAACCTATCGGAAAACGACGGAAGCAAAGTTGTACACCTGATATGTAGCAATTCAGTTTAAACTGCTTTAAGCACTGATTAGTCGAAAGCATGTTCAACTAAGAGTTGAGCAAATAAATGCGCAAAATACTGCAACAACGAGCAATATGCACTATCATACCTCGATTAACTCATTCGACAAACTAACGTTGGATTTATTAGAAAAAAAAAACAATGTCCTAGGATGGAGACAGTTGTGTACCTAGGATATTTAGAGCCCGAAGCAAAATATGATTTTCTGCCCCCATCGCAGAAGGGGACCTGTGAACCAAGCAAAAAAACCCTATTTAATCCACCTAGTGCTGTGATAATGCCTTTCTCTTTCTTCAAAAAAGTCGCATGAAAATATTTTTTATGTTTTTATTAAATAATTTTTCACACTAATTTGGGCTTATTTTTGACATCAATTAATTAAGATTGATTCGAACAGTTCACAGAGGCATGCTTCAGTGTTTTTGTCACATACTCGGCATTATTTCTCAAACCAAACGCTTGACATTTGCGTTGCCTATTTGTATGAGAAAAGTGATGCTACTTTAAAAAAGATCTTGAAAAATCACCATATGAAATTTCCGAAATTTAAAAAAAAAGTTTGATGCCAAAGTCTTAGAATCACATAATCTCGAAAAAAATTTCAAAAAATCGGCTTCCTGGGACTTCAAAGTTCCAGAAAGGTGAATTTTTTCAAAAAAAATTTTTTTTGAGGTAACACTAAAGACTGTCCCAGAAAGTATGGACGCACTTTGATTTCGCAGTAAATTATTCACAACTGTTTGATATTCAAACTTTATTCGATATACTGATAACATTAGACTACAACAACAGAATATTATTCTCAACATTTGCTACTTAGCCATTGTAGACTAGCTGGCGCACCTTCTTGCGAACGTTCCTCATTAAATTCCGTACTGACTTCTTGGCGACAAGTTTTGATACTTTTTCCAATATTTTTTGAACTGTTGAATGGTTTCGGCTGCCGAGACATGTTTCCTAAGATGTGCTTTCGTTTATGCCCAAAATACCTCAATTGGTCGAAGTTATGGGCAATTTGGTGGATTCATGTCTTTTGGGACGAAAGTCACATTTTTGGTAGTATATCATTCTACCGTTGATTTCGAGTAGTGGCAAGAAGCAAGATCTAGCCAGAAGACAACAGGATCCTTGTGGCTTCGAATCATGGGTAGAAGTCGTTTTTGTCAACATTCCTTGTTGTATATTTCGCTGTTCATTGAAGCAGTGATGATGAAGGGTTTCGAAATCTTACCGCAGCTACAAATTGCTTTCCAGACCATAGCTTTCTTACCAAATTTTTCGACTTCAATCAATGTCTCGGACTGGTTTAACACTTGCCCTTCTCGCACCGTATAATATTGTGATCCCGGCAAGGATTTGTAATCGAGTTTCACGTAGGTTTCGTCGTCCATGATTATGCAGTTCAAATTTCCAGCATGAATCGTATTGTACTGCTTTCGAACCTTCGGTTTGATCGATACTTCTTGTTTCGAACTACGTTTTGGTTGTTTCTGCTTCTTATAGGTTCGAAGATTCAAACGTTCTTTAGCACGAAGAACATTTGACCCACTTTTTTGGCCACATCCCGAACTGAAACCTCCTTCTTTTGCTCGAACGCCTTCAGTATACGTTTATCAAACTGATCGTTAGCAGGGCCTTTTTTTTCGACCCGTTTTCTGGTTTATCCTCAAAGGTGTTATCCTCACCGAACTTCCTGATTGCATTTCGCACGGCTTTTTCACTTACTCCTTCCATTTTTGCTATCTTTCTCAGTGACAGTCTGCGTTCTGTGCAACATTTGTACACAATTTTTCGACGTTGTTCTGCTGAAAGTCCACGCATTTCGAAACAAACCAATGAAAACGAATAAACAACTGCACAAGTGGTTAGAGAAGAGAGTAAACAACAGGACGAAGTCATACAAATTGACAGATTCTGAACCATTACGAAATGGCGACGGTTTTTGATTGCGTCCATACTTTCTGGGACAGTCTTTAAATCTCGCAGACCTTTGGCATAAAAAAAAAGATTTTCGATTTCGGAAATCTCATATACTTCCCCGAATCGAAAATTATCGAACCTTTACCGCCGGGTGCACCCCTTAAGCATATCAGAATTTGAGTAAATTTTGCATGGGGACTTTTTATGACGTGCCTAAACTAGAACTTTACGAAGTTCAAGGTGATCCCAAAATATTGGCACCCTAATATATTAGAGCGGTAAAAACAACGTGTTTTGACGATTACGTCACTTATACCATCATATCTCCGGAACCAAAAGTCACAGTCATTTGATCTTCGTACTTGATCAATGACCAAACAATAGGTTTCAAACGGGCCTAGGCTTGTTAAAGTCGGTTCAGCCATCTCCAAGAAACTTGCGCGGTAAAAAAAAACCGTTTTGTCGGTTACGTCACTTATACCAATATATCACCGGAACCAGAAGTCAAAGCCATTTGATTTTGAACTTGATCAATGGCCCGATAGTAACTTTTAAGTGGGTTTAAGTTTGTTAAAATCGGGTCAGCCATATCTGAGCCATATCATTTTTGCCAGAAACCAATTCACTAGGTTAAGACCTGAGAACAGTAAGTCGCGTATAGATTTTAAATCTCCCTCACTAGTTTCCTAAATTCCTTTTTCATCTGAGTGTAAAGGAACCTTGTTGAGTCGATTTTGTTTCTCTCCTCTCCATCCCTTTTTTCAAAAGCTACCAGGAAATTAAAGCGGACGCACTGAAACTGACTGAGTTTCATAGAAAAATATTAGACATAATTTTTATTGCGATAACATGTTTTTATGTACTAATCGTGCCTAAACTAAAGTACCTAGACTTTGTCACGGCAGATTTATGATACAAGCCTTAAAGTTCGTGATATTCTCAGCTAAATTTCGAAGGCATTGTCAGGTGAGTTTTTTTATATTCATCACCGTTTCCAAGAAAATTAAATTTTATACGGACAAATATTAAGAAACGTACGTCTTTAATGAACTGTACACGGGTAAAAATCCATTGCCGTTACCATGATTAAAAATCATGAAATCATGAATCATGTCTATCATGAATAATAAGTCATGATTTCATGATCAAAATGATTGGTATCATGTACAATAACACATCTTTCATGAAAATTTTCATGATATCAATCATTTTGCTTATGAAATTTCATGAGAAGGCATAGTTCATGATTTCATAATTAAAAAATCATGGTACCGGCAATAGATTTTTATCCGTGTACTTAGCCTTTTATTATACTTGGCAGGAAGACATCTACACCCAAGAACATTCGAGCTTCTTCTTCCCCCGGTGAACGTCCAAAGAGTTTGACGACAGGGTAGAATATACTAAGCATTAACAGCTACTTATTCACCAGTTCTAAGTAATCCCAGTTCTGCTGAGATAGAACCTAATAACGGTAGAACACAGGCGTCACTGACGAAGCCATCCTCTTCAACTATTGTCGTTAAAGTTTGTTCGCTTGAATAGCAAACTCAACAGAGACGGTAGTAAGGCCAGAAAAAAACTCACAATTAGGTTTCTAAAAATCATTTGGCATCGTAATAAATGGACGAATTCAAGCAGGAATTGAATGGAAAATATTTTCATATGAAAAGCAAAGTTTATCCATTCACTGCACCAGTTGCAGCGAATCTCATCCCAGTTTACCTTCAAATGGGAAGAATTCTAGAAAGTCTGAACGATTTATAGATTTCATATTCCACAAAACCGATTTTCGGACATGAATAAATATTCCGTCAATTCTGACTGACCTTGCTACAATATCCTCATATGGAGTTTCAATTTTATGGGCTCAACCCGTTGCTCTTTATTTCATTGTCCAAACCGGAGCATTTCATCGCGCTTGTAGGTTGTTTTGTTACTTCAATGTTAAATTGGCATCATGAGAACATTGTTGGTTTACTGGATAGAGTTTTATCATTGGCGATGAGATGAAAATTAGAAGATTATGTCATAGCAATAGTCCATTTTACTATAATTGCTTAGTAAATATTATTACATTTTCTTCTATTATGAAAATTTGAACGAAAAATATAAAATAAGTTGGAATTTTATTCGGTATTCACAACTGGATATATAAAGCAATAGTCTTGATGTAAAGTTTCGATCTGGATGAATTCTTTGTGTCAGTAAGATCAAAGCACTACTCGTGATTATTGTTCATTGTTAATCAAATGAAATATAAATTTGCAACAGCCTCCTTTCAAATAGAAAAATCTGAAGAAAGAAATTGATCAACAATTCGTTATTGAAAAATGGTAAATAGCATAAGAATGGCCTTATTTTAGTCAATACGGGCTTATTAAGGAGTGTATCGAAAATAAGCTATCCACATACATTTGTGTTGTACGCATGTATTTGTGATGGGTTTTTATACTCAGATCACAGCATGCTGTGCGTTTGGCTGTCAGCTTTCGTGAAAATTAAGGTTCTGGACACATGGGTAAGTGAGAAGGGTTTTACTATGCGAAAATTGGCAAAGCGGTTTGGAATTCATCATGCCAGTGGTAAAACCATCATTAATAAGTTTGGGGAACACTATTCGTTGGATGAGCTACCAGGAAGAGGCAGAAAACCCGGTTTTTCCAACCCGAAACTAGTCCAGAAAGTGGTATCTCTAGTCTTGAAGAAAAAATCAATGTCAATACATGATTTGGCCAAAAAAGCAGGAACGAGTGTCGGAATGATCCAGCGAATCAAGAGGCGAAATCACCTGAAGACCTACAAGAAGCAGAAAATCTCGAAACAAAGTGTAAAACAGAAGAAGCGAGCAGCAACAAGGGCCCGGAAATTGTATTCGCGTCTTTTGTTATGTCCGGATGCATGCGTTTTAATGACTATGAGACTTATGTAAAGAAGGACTCAAAAAGCCTTCCAGATTCACAATACTTTACTGCTGTCGTTAGGAAGAATGTGAGTGATGCGGACAGGTCGATTCATGTGGAGAAATTCGGTCGAAAGGTACTGGTATGGCAAGCAATGTGTTCCTGTGGTTTGAAGTCAACCATTTTTTACACTACCGGAACTATAAATGCAGAAATCTATCGATCTGAGTGTCTCCAGAAGAGATTGCTGCCTTTATATAAGAAGCATAGTACACCTGCATTGTTTTGGCCGGATTTAGCGTTGGCTCACTATGCCAAAACCACTGTCAATTGGCTTGCGGAAAAGGGTATTGATTTCGTTGAGAAAAATATCAATCCACCAAATTGCCCTCAGCTTCGACCCATCGAACGTTACTGGGCAATTGTGAAGAGGGTTTTCAAGAAGACTGGTAAGGCAGCTGGGAACATGCAGGAGTTCAAAAAAATTTGGGCTCAAGCGTCTAAAAAATGCGATGCAACACTTTTCCGGAATTTGATGAAGGGCGTTCAATCAATAGTTCGAAAATTCGTTAAGGAATAACTTAAATTTCATTCGGTTTTTATTATGCTCATGTTTAACCTCGTACAATAAAGGATCAATTTTTAGTTTGAATAAAATATCGTTTTTTATCATAATTTGAAAGAAAAATTTGTGGATAGCTTATTTTCGATACACTCCTTACCTAGTACAACCAGGTACACATGTGGTACCAAAACCTACTGTTAATAACTACTGTTTGTGCACGACTAGAAAGTCGTCACCATATTTTGTGACTGGTGATTGGTACACGCCTAAAAATTGTTATTCAAAAATGAGTAAGATCTCACTCATCTAGAGAAAATATGGAACAACTCTAATTTAGAGTAACTCCGTAGTTACTCAAATTTGAGTTCTTCCACTGGAAATGATGTTTAGGTAAAATCTACTCATTTACTGAGTAATGCTTTATTTGAACGTGAGCTAAACATTGAGTAATAAGCACCCAAATTTTTGGTGAAATTTTATTTCACACATATAGAATTTGCGTATAAATTGCTCCTTTTCTGAGTAGTTCTTTCTTTAAACTCAAATTTATAGTTTATAGCAAATTTTATTTATAGTCAATTTTTGACGCTTCCATGTATGATTTGAAAACGAGTAACTAGTATTCAAACTCTGAGTAGCATTTTATAAACGTGTAGCATCAATTATACGAAAAATTTTTATTATCAATTTAGTAAAGTGATAAGTTTTGACCATTTCAAAAAAGGTGTTCGGTTACCGGCACCCCAGGAAATTTCGGAAAAATATAAGTAAAGTATGTAATTATTCAAAGGAAAACCGAAATTTATTCTGTTCGGAGGCGCTTTGGAAAAAAGTCTTCATTGTCTGATGGTGACTTCGCCTTGGCTCTCTTGGCCGATGATTTGGATGGTAGCGCCTTTGGTGTTGATTTGGCCGGTCTTCCACGTTCTTTTTTTCTTAGCCGGAGCATCTGCTGTATGAGCAGCTAGATGTTTGGCCAAAGCTTTAGCTTGCTTTGTCTCGACAGCAGCCTGCATATCACTGACAATTTTTCACAATTTATCGAAAAAAATGGGGTGCCGGTAACCGAAATCGGTAGACACTTTGAAAATGACAAAACAAATCTTTGGTTGCGAAAATTTTGATAGCATCCGGTATTAAATCACGAAATAAATCTATTTCACCTCATAAATATTCAATCCACTCACCTTTCCGATTGATGTTCTTCAATTTATGATACTATAAAAATGTCAGAAAAAACTTTTGTGTTGATTTTCACGCAATTAAAATTTGTTTTGAACGCAGCCAAAAGTACAAGCGTCTGTTTGCTTCGGTATTCAGTACAAAAAGAACGTGCTGCTATTACACACACACACAAATGACATTTGTCGGAATGATGCTATCTGCTTTCTGTCAAAAGTTACGGTGGGGTGCCGGCAACCAAACACCTTCCCCTAAATGAGGTCGATGTACTGAACAGCTCATCTACTCAACGGTTAAGCTCTTTCTATTCAACTTGAGATTTATTGTAGGGTAACAGAGGTATTTGGGCCACTTCATATATTTTGGCCCACCTAACAAACTTCATGGAATTAATCGATGTTAAGTAACCCATGTTGCATCAATTTGAAGCTAATTACATTAAATTACCAATTGAAGAAGGGTTTTTCAAAGATATTACAACATTTGGGGGATATTTTTACAAAGTGGGCCAAAATAAAATCAATCCTAAAGTGGGCCAAAATACCTCTGTTACCCTAGTTCTCTAAATTTTAACTTCCCGCGTTGAACTTCCGCTGTAGGATGGGTTTGCTATTTGTTTCCTGACAGCAATCGAAAGCACGAATGAAAAGTGACATCTAAAAAACTCGAGTTGGTGAAGAAGTTCAACAGTAGCGAAGAAGAATTTACAAATATTGATAGCAAATAAAAAGTATGATTGTCTGTTTACACTGTGTAATTGAGTGAATCAGAATAAAGCCCGATTCCATGTGTTTGCGAGCAACTTTTAGGCTTAACTACGTTTGAACTACCTAACGAACTGACCAATGATTTGATGAAAGATGATTATAATTAATCCTGTTTTGATTATACTAAACAATATACTACTTTTCGACATATTCGGTGGGTTTGAGTGTTTTTATTGAATGCATTCCAAGAGCTAGAAATGCTTGCCGCATTATTTGCGTGACACGAATATCAATTTTTCGATACCTGAGAGTTTTGGGCTTCATTGAAAAGGTTGAAAATTTGGAGCCGTACCGTAATAACTATTAAGTCAACAGAAAAAAATGGTGCAAATTTTTAGCGATATAAATTCGTGTGTAGCGCACTGCAAAAAAAAAATCCCCATTATAAAGCCATAGACCGAGGAGAGAAGTCTGGAACGCAATAAAACTAAGTAACGTAGACACTTAGATTATCATTACCTGTGAGTCCGTCCGGTAGTTGGACACAAATTCCACTAGATGTGCGCAAAAAATTTCTGTTGTGAGCAGCACCACTGCGAATAATAAAATTGGAATATGCATCTGGAAAAAAAGAATTATAAATATGTTAGTCAGTTTTTGTTCTCTTGAATGATTTTGGACACAAAAAAGAAAAAAAACGTTGAATTTCAATCAATCAAAACATGCTTCCTTTATTTTTTTTAAACTTATTATGATTCAACCCCTAACTATTGCAACTTAAAGTAGACCTTAGAATCTATCCAGCAAAAAATTAGTTACGCCGTCGACGGACACGTAACACCAGCCAATGGAAAATACCAGTTGAACTTTTTTTTTCTCTGAAAGATCACTAACGCGGTTCGTCGCTTGTCTGCCCTCCAAATCGTCAGACAGTTTGACTTATCGGAATCGCGACGTTGACCTTGATATTTGCGTACCAACTCTTTAGGTAGTATCAATTTAATGAATCGCTCTGTGGCATGCCGCGGTGTTCCATTCGCAGTTTATTTGAATGAAATTTGTCTGACTGATTTTCGGTTAGGGTTTTGATTTTAACATATTAGATTGACTGCAGGATAATTGATGCAAATTTAAATCATAAAAAGCGTTGGTTATCGATCGTTTACCAAGACATACACGAAACTGGAAAACTATCTATTTTTCACCTAGCTTTGAGTGGTTCAGTAACATAATTTTTAGTAAAGCGGCTATGAGTAGTTTACAGAAGACCCACGGAATAACTGGAAGTAGGTAGCTAGTATGTAAGTGCGATATTCTGTGTCTTAATACTGTTCAAATTCCTACGCACTTAAAACTTAATTTTGATTTCGGTGAAAAATATAACCGAAAAAGCATGGTAAAACGAACTTCAAATGAATTTTCGAAATAGCTATTTCCGAAATATTAATTTGATTCTAATCGAACTTCCGGCAATATAAAATGTTGTACCGAAATACGGTTTTGTAAATTGTCGTGGTAAACATCAATCGATCATTTTACCGAAATACGTAAATTGAAGTGATAAATTTACCGAAGTTCGTTAAATCATTAGAGTAGCGAATTTGGTTCAGTTCCTGAGTGACGCTATAGGTGATGTTTATAAAATGGATTAAGCTAAATGCCTGTGACTATGTTCATAGTTGCAAAATAAAATAGCATCCGAATATAGAAATATGTATCGTATCGTAACGGTTTTTTGTGTTTTTAGACGATTATTCGCCAGCTAATTCAAACGTGCAAGGAATAAAGAGCGAATACACTACACGGAGTTATAGATATGATTCCGATCAGTGTTGGTGATTGCCGATAATTTGACTGAGAGCGGCTCGATTTTTCTCTACATTGTATAAATCATCATCAATCGGGTATATGGTACTACAAGAACTTGCTGCCTCTCAATGCATAAACAGTGAGTGAATTTTTCTACATTTCTTCTCTTCAACTTATACTCTGTGTATTTCACGGCCCTTACCAAAATAGATACAGTTTTTGCAATGATCGGCGCTGTGTGGAATTTACCAAGAGAGAATCGCAATTTTTCCAAGAATACCACAATAATATTCCTGAAAATATGAGTATTACTAGAAAAGCATTATCACAACATTAGGTGGATGAAAACAGGTTTTTTAAACAGTTACAGCTTTTTTTTTTGAAAACGATATCGCGTAAATGACCACCTTTGGCCTTGAGTACAAAATGTGCCTTTTTTTCGGCGTGTTCCATCGTTTTGGTCAATTTATTGGTCGATATGACGGTGATTTCACGTCGTATGTTGTCTTTGAGTTGAGCTATGGTTCTTGGCTTTTTATCATAAATACGTTTATTTCTTAAGGCAATTGACATAAGTTTTTCTTCGCCGTAGCATACCTTTTACACAAAATTCTTATCCTAATCTAATTTGAGTTGAATAAAACATATTCCTCTTATTTTTCAAATATCATATTATTTTAACCAAACGATTAACTGCTATAAATGATAAAATAAGCTGTTGTTTGCGAGTTTGTTTTTATCAGCACATCATTTTTATTAAAAAATTTGTTATTGGATGAACAAATGGACGCATTAGGAGTCAGAACTAAGTCTCAAAAGGGTCAATTATTAAATTGAAACTTTAATTGTCTTTATGAAATGATAAATAAGTTTCATGTAAGAAAGGTCACGACAAGCAAGAATGTCTCGAACTGGGACATTGGATGGTCTACCTTGGGTATGCAAGGAATTTATTAGTTGCGATATGACATCACGATACTCCACGCATGTCCAAACGACATGATCAATATCGCGATAATCTTCGCCACAAGCACAATGATTAGTCTTGGAAAGTCCAATTCGAAGGAGATGTGCATCTAACGTGTAGTGATTGGACATGAGTCTAGACATCACACGAATGAAATCCCTACACACATCCAGTCCCCTGCATAATTGAGTGCATCCACCGACCCAGATCTCTATCCCTTGAAGCTTGCCAGCTGGCAAGTATTCTTTGACGAGATGCGCTATAAAATTCGTTGAAAGCTATCGGTCTCTCATGAATTTCACCTTCGATAGTACCACGTTTGGCTAAACTATCGGCTTTTTCATTGCCTAAAATGGAGCAATGAACCGGGACCCAAACTATTGTGATTTGATAATTATTATTCAATATGGCTTGGTTCTTGGCTTATATTGCACAGTGGTCCGGATCCACAATTTAGGGGGACAAAACATTTATGGCTTAGCCTTATATTTTAAAGCTATGATGTCTTCAGAACAAATAGTCAGTGACAGATAAGTAGCGTTGTCTGAACCGCAGTTATGAGCAAAACTAGTTCAAAAACAGGTCATTTTTAAACTGCTATATCTAACATTGGAGCAAATGAAAAAAAAATTGTTTCTTTCATTTGATAGAAAATACTTTCGAGCATGTTTATAAAAAAATGGCAGAGGAGATATTTTTTTTAAATTTTTAAATTGTGTTCAAACATTGGGTTTTTGCCTTTCTCATATAGAAAGGTTATGCAATCACTACAAAAACCGACTTTTGAACCAAGGCCCGGAGGGCCGAATGTCATATACCATTCGACTCAGCTCGACGAACTGACCAAATGTCTGTGTGTGTATGTATGCGTGTGTGTGACAAATATTGTCACTCACATTGATCGGAGATGGCTTCACCAATTTCCACAAACTTAGATTCAAATGAAAGGTCTCATGGTCCCATACAAAGTTCCTGAATTTCATTAGCATCTGACTTCCGGTTCCGGAATTACAGGGTGCACCAAAAAGGGGGAAATAATACATTAAAAATGTGAAAAAATAATGTCACTCACTTTTCTCGGAGATGGCTTAATCGATTTTCACAAACTTAGATTGAAATGAAAGGTCTCACGATCCCATACAAAGTTCCTGAATTTCATTTGGATCCGACTTCCGGTTCCGGAGCTACAGGGTGATATGCACCAAAAATGTGAAAATAATGTCAACCTTTTTACTCGGAGATGGCTGAACCGATTTTCACAATCTTAGATTTGAATGAAAGGTCTCATAGTCGCATACTAAATTCCAGAATATGATTTGGATCCGACTTTCGCTTCCGGAATTTCAGGGTGATATGCACCAAAAATGGGAAAATAACGTCACTAACTGTGGTCCCGTCAAGGTAACGTCAAGGTCTTGTGGTCCCATACAAAATTCCTGAATATTATTTGGATCCGACTTCCGGTTCCGGAATTATGGGGTAAAATGTGCATAAAACTGTGAAAATAAGTGCACTAACTTTTCTCAGAGATGGCGGAACCGATTTTCACAAACTTAGGTTCAAATGAAAGGTCCTATGGTCGCATACGTAATTCCTGAATTTCATGCGAAACAGACTTCCGGATCCGGAAATATAGAGTGGGTTAAAAATTGTATACCATCACTGAAAATGGGGAAAAACCCTTAAAAAATTTCTAAATTGACCTCAAATCTTTTCGAATTGATAGTTTTTATCAGTGGGCGGTCAAACAAACCGATTTCGGTTATTCTTTTAAGAATCGAAGAAAATTATTTTGAAGAATACCACAGTATTATATATGATAGTATGATTGATATGAGAAAGACATCATTACACCACTAGGTGGATTAAAACAGGTTTTTTCATTGAAAAATGCTCTTTCATGCGAGACATTTATTAGCTATACATATTAAAATAAGGTATTGCTGTCTTCTAGCGTGTTAAAACTAATTCAGCTGCATAATCGGGAAGATGGAGTACACTCACGTTGGTTGTTACTCTATTCGATAATGTTATTACATGATCAGACTTTAAAAGCAATCATTTGAATACATTCTCTAGATTCACTAAACGATTGAATTTCTGCGAATGGAACTGCCCATACTTGCGAAATGATTTATTTCGACTCTCTTGCGCTTCTTTACTGTACATTATTTGCAATATGTTTTGTTCCCTTGCGATTGATTGTTGAGCAAGAAGGCTGGATAATCTGGAACAACAATTATCCTTCGTTTGTTTCCCTTTGCCACCCAAAATAATCATACGGATCTAACAAATCAGGATGTGGACAAAGTAAACGCAGAAATTGCAGAGCTTTCTCCCACAGTACTTGAACATGTATTTGTATCAACGAAGCTAGTGTTCTGCATGAACGATACGGAAGTGTTAAACGACATAACAGGCACACACTCCCAAGCTTGTTGTCTCCCACTGTGCATTGGATTTCAAGAAGCCCAAAAAAATAGTCTGGTGGCGTCAAATCGGGTGATCTCGGGAGGGCAGTTAAAATAACCGTTTTTTATATGACTCGTCCGGGAAACAATGGTTGTAACCAATCTATTGTTAGTTGAGCTGTATGGCATGTTGCACCGTCTTGTTGAAACCAGTAGCCATTTTCACGAGCAATGGGGTTCACAAAATCAATTATCTTGGCTCGATAACGATCTACATTAATAATTTTAGTTGGTCCATCACCGTCTTGTAAAACATAGGGCCGAATCACCATATCCGCACAAACACCAAACCAAACTGTAACTTTTTGGTCGTAGAGAAGATGTTCGTCAATTAATTGAGGGTTTTCAGTGGCAGTTCAGTTCCCGGTATTTGAACCCGAAACCGAACCCAAACCAAGCAAAAGATCGGGTCGGGTTGGGGTTGAGAAAAAAATATGTTAGTCGAATTCGGGTCTGGTACAGATAACGATTTTGTCATTTTTCTACTTTTCGTATTCAGCTCATCAGTGCATTAGCAGATTATGTTGGTCTACTAATGCCACCTCGTGGATCAACATAATCCACTAAGTAGACGTAAAGTCATTGCTATTTGCAAAGCACTTTTTTGCACCGAAGTACAATGCCTATACTGACGTCTCAAACGAAAATATATTGTAGTCATTTAGGTTTAGGTACCTTATTGGTATCGGTTTGTGGTAGTGTAAACATTCGCCCCTGGCGGTTTTTAGGGCCCCGTTTTTTTGCTCCGGGTGCCTAATTTCCTCGGTACGCCACTGTTCTCATAGTACTATATATGGCAAATTGACATACTGTGGTAATATCTGTGGAAGTTCTTGTCCATCCAAAACCTCCTTGGAATATAGGCCTTGAGGTATACCAATGAAACCAATGCCATTAGTGAGTGATTTTTGTGGTACACACTCGTGATATCACATTCAATTATTTCGATCATTGTGATGAGTTATGAGGTAGTGCTTGTTCATCCGAAAACTACTTGGAGTATAGAACTTGAGATCTACCAGCGTAACCAAATGAACTATCAAGACCCTTGTACGCGGTTCATGTTCGTTGTCATACCACATGCAAATCATTTGCTTATTGTGAACATTATAGGTCATCCAAAAACTACCTGGAGTTCAGGCCTTAATATCTACCAGTATAAAAAACTGCAATAACGAACTTATTTATCACGGTCTATACTCGTGATTCCATTTACAATTAAGAGGTTTACTATCCATGCCTGGGTCACCCAAAAACTACCTGGAGCTCAGGCTTTGAGATATACCGGCCAGCCCAGCAAGATTTATTTGGGTGCCCCAAACAGATTGAATGAATGAATGAGTCCCGTCAAGTGCAGCCTAAGACCGTGGGCCCAGGAGCACGTGCCCCGCTGCCCCTCTGTAGAGGCGGCCCTGCTACCAGCACAAGAAACTGCGTTAATAAACTATTTGTCCTCGGCCCATATTCCGTGATGCCACATGCAATTAATAGGCCTACAAAAACTACCTGCAGTTCAGACCGTAAGATCTACCAGAGTGACCAACTGAATTAAAAACTTAATCTTCGGAGTGTGAAGATTCGCGATTCACTGAAGTCCTTGGATTACTGAAAATATTCCAGAAACAGATCAGAATAGACAAGTAAGCAATATGTAGCTCCATGGCTATGAGCAGCATTGAGAAATTATGCATAAGCTGCGGATTGTTTGGGTAGATCTTAAGATCTGTTTTCTATGAAGTTCTTGGAGAACTGTGAACGTTCCTGGATAAGATCAAAATTGACTAATAGGCAGTATGTAGCTCAAATACTATGAATCGCATTGAATTACTATTCAAAAACTGCTGATTGCTCATGAAGATTTTGAGACCTGTTTTCACTGAAGTTCTTGGACTATTGAAACAAACAAAAAATAGATATAAGACTTTGAAGTTCTTCTTGTGGCACAGTGTACTTTCTGAGGACAATATTCCAAGTAGTTTCTGGATTTTGGAATATCTCTCACAGGTTTCCGTAGTCTCAGAATATACTCAGACGGTCCTAGATGCTTTTTGTTCTAAGAAATGAAATTCATTCCCAACTATTTTTCGGTTTCTATGCATTTATTTTTTGTTATAATAACTAATAATGAAACACCGCGGATCGGTTGTTTTGTTTTGAATAAGACACAAACCGGTTCGATGAACTTTACGAAATGAATATTTACTTCCCTTTCATTCGCCCGGACCCGATTAGCTGGAATGATCAATTAAATAGTTTTTGCGGATTGACATTTACGGTTTTCAGGACGCAGCAGGCTTTTTTGTTTGTGTGATTGAATTCAAGATGTTGTCGAATTCAGAATGCCGTTGACGAACCGGGTTGTCGCTTGAGGCGCCAAAAACCCACACCATTCTTCAGCCCAGAGGAAGTGCCCATTGAATCACACTGCAACAATCTGCAGTAAACGATCGTAACGATGCTGAGCTGATTCGAGTATCACGATCTACGGGTGATTATTGTCTCCGGAGAGATATTCAATTTAATGCTTTGATTAACGACTTCCTACTGAGTGGTGGTCGTGCCAATGGCAGATTATCATTCTACTGGGACAATTCAGTGTTCTGAGGCGCTTTGATAGACAGGAGAGCTTCCTTTTGGCACAACCTGCCGAGTGTGTGTGTGTGTGTGCAAACAGAAGAGTAGAGGTGATAGAACCATTCAAGGTTTGCTCGGGAACCTGATTAAAGCCACTAAAGCCCATGGATTATGAACTGAATTGCTTTGTTAGCGGCTATTTTTTCTTTCGAAGAGGAAGGATATAAGTTGTATAAACTGTTGCATTCCACACTGTGGTAGATCGTAGTTGGCTTGAATCTTATAATTTTCTTCGACTAACTGTTGTCCTCTTTTCTGGCGTTTATTGTTAACATTAATGGAAAGGTCTATTTGGTGTATTAGCAATTAATTGATATACAATTCTGCTTTTTTCCAGGGCATCAAGAATGTGTTTAATGGGTTTGATTTTCTAATAATAAATAAACACTAAACACACTTATTCACTTACGGAGTAGCATTTTGTTTTTGTCACCTTGATCTGCATTCACAGGTTGGAATGTGAATTACACGTCTCTCTTGATTGGTTTCCCGATTTCATCTCACCACACAACTAGCGAATGCCACGAGGAGGAACCTTGAAAACGGGTTCTACTAGTTCATCCGCAGAAGATTGCTGCACTCGCCCGAATACGGATCGTCTCTGTCAACCTCTTCATGCCCTTACTACTAAGAAGCGAAAAACAAATACATTTTATAGCAGCCACTGCTCATGTTTTATTCAACTCATTTGAGTTTACACGTTTATTCCCCCAATGATGAGTTTCGCTCATGGTATGTAATTGAGTAATCCCGTTGACATTGTTGTTCTTCATAATCGAAATTGGTGATTATTATATTGAGTCTATGGCAGCTTACAGTTCCATTGATAAATGTATAGAACAGCAACTTTGACCAGCAATAGTTTTATATCTTGTGCTTAATTATTCCAACGGAAATAGTGCATTTTTTTGAAAGTGCATTTGCCTGGGGGGAAAATGTTGGACTTGAAAAGGTCAATAAAGTGAAAGTAAATAAATTGCTGGTGTTGATCCTTGAGGATGAATCGAATACGATACGCGATGGATTGAGTATGAAATAACTGACCTTTGCATTGAATGCAACGAGTGATACTCTCCGATCGGTGAATGAAACAGAGCCGGAAAAGATGATCATGCAGCAGAGTTTGTTAGCACTATTCAATGCCTTATGCACTTGGTTGCGACCGAGAACATGTGTCAGTATTAATGAATATGATAATACATTCTCAACAGATTTCACACTGTTTTTCGTGTGGCTATTCAAATTCGTAGAAATGGAAGGTTTCATATTAATTGGACATTTATTATTATCAGAATATCACAATATTGGACCCAGAATTGCCATTAGCGTATATCTTGGTTGGATATGGTTTGAAAACCTTGGTTTTAATGTTGTTTAAAATACTGAACACTTATAAATGATTCAGAGTTAGACGGTTACAGGTTACCAGTGTCACCAACAACCACATATGCATAAGTTTATTTGTTTTACTAAGCTTACACGAAGCAATTCGGTGACAGCGAGAATCGATTGCAACCATTTGCATTACTATGGTTAACTGTGAAACGCCACGATGTAAAATGAGCGTGTTTTTCTGTGGCTGAGAATATGCGTTCAATACGTCGGTCCCCTGTCTGACAGACTGATGGCATCTACAATTAAACATTCTTTCAGGGTATAATAGTATGTATCATTAGTATGATAATTATTGTGTTTTCAGTGGCGCTACTTTTAGAAAGTTAGTAAATCCGTGTATTGATAGAACATTGTTCATAAATGAAAAATATTACTGTAAAAACAAAGAAATGACCTAATAAGTGTTACCTCGCTTCAAGCAAATCAAATATTATGACATGGTATGCTTAATTTAAACGTTTTCACACAACCACCGATGATGTACCACGGTCTGGTCGTGAAAAGGAGGCTGCTGCTCTAGAAAATGTCTCAAATGGAACATGGAAAAGTTATGGAATATCGAAAAGTAAGAAAACAATCCTTTAGGATATCTAAAGCACTTGAATGTGAAATAATTGTGTGCAAATTGGGTTCCGCATTTTCTTACGGTTGATAAAAACAACGTATTGTTACGATGCACAGATATGCCATATGATATTTTTTCTCTTCTTTTCGAAAACCAATGTATCGCACAGGGGCATTGTGGTGCCTTAGAAGTTCTTCTCAATTGTTCGCGAGTTCGGAAAAAAAACCATGCCCCAAGTTTCGCGCTCAGTAGATGAAAATCAAGCCAATACAGTCCGAACTTAGACATAGCGATTGTGCTGTTTATCTTATCGATTGAAAACAATACTTTTATTTGTATCAATCAGTATTCTTTATTTCCAGAATGCAGGGTTAAAATTTAAAATTAAAACTCTGGAACTGAATCTTAATTTTGGACTTTGTTGACCTGGTTCCTTGACAAGATTTTGGAAACGAATTTGATACCCCAATTTCAGTTAAAATTTCGAACCCAAAATTCTGATTGAGGATTTCAACTTCAAAATTCTGGAAAAAAATTCAATCAATTTGAATTTTGGATCGGGATTCTAGAACATAAATTTTGTATCTGAACTGCGAATTTGAAGTTTGGAACCCACTCCCAAACCAGAATTTAATTCCTGAATTCAGTTTCAGAATTCAATTCCTAAAGTCAGTTTCAGAATTCATTTCCAGAATTCAGAACCTGGAATTAAAATGGATTCTGGAACTGAACATAAGAAATAAATTCAGCTCCTTAATTCAGGCTCGGAATACAAGTTTAGAATTCAGTTCCAGATTTATATTCGGAACATGGATTTTGAAAATGAGCTCAGTTACAGAATTCCAAAACTAAATTCGTTACCTGAACTCCTGAGTTTTGCACCTGAATACCGATACCTGAAAGTGTGAGAAAAGTATGTCAGTTTTATTTGTATTCACGTCCTCTAGTTATGTCTGTGACATTGCCGACCCGTTTTTTATTATTTCTTTTCTTCTGACTATCAACGCTACCGAACTGTCAGTTGAGGTACATTCACGCTTAAAAATAGTTACTCAAAAATGAGTAAGATCTCACTCATCTATAGAAAAAGTGGAGCAACTCTAATTTAGAGTAAATCCTTAGTTACTCAAATTTGAGTTCTTCCACTGGAAACGATTTTTGGGTAAAAACTACTCATATACTGAGTAATGCTTTATTTGCCATGTGCCAAAAATAGAGTAATTAGTTAAATTCTGAATGAAATTTAATTCCACATACACCAAATTTTTGTAAAATTGCTCCTTATTTTAATTGTATTGTATTAAAATATTAAGTAATTGACACGCAATACACAAAACAGTCATACTGTGTTTATTTATTATTCCGTTTACAATTGATTTCTAACTTCGAGATATCATATCAAGTGGCGATCGCTTGGAATAGTGAGTCAATTGTAGCTTAACACATATGTCAGTACTGCTCAGACACCAATCAGACACTTGGTCCTCATAAATGACACACTTGAGCATATTTGTTTCCATTCTGAAGCACAGTACGGATCCCTTCTGGACACAATAACTGCGTCGATGGCACAACCAAGAGGACAGTCTAAAAATTGTGTTTTTTGCAGACACAACACCGTTTGTGTTAAGCGACTCACTCTTGAAATACGCAATCTCACTAACAAAAAATAGAACCTGTTGCTACAAATGGTTATTACCACTTTTAGACTGATCTTGCGAATAGTAACATAAAAACAAGTTTTTGCGTTAAACTCAAATTTAGAGTAAGAGTTACTCATTATTATTGATGGTAACTACTCAATTTTTGACGTTTCCATGTATCATTTGAAAATGAGTAACTAGTACTCAAACTCTGAGTAACTTTTTCTAAGCGTGTTTAGCACTCAGATTGAGTTTATTAATTCAATGCTGCGTTCAATTTGCTCCATGTGCAGGACCCAACAATTCGTTCTTTTGTACTTTTGTACGAGTTTGAAGAAAAATAAGCCGTATTTGAGTATAGGGGCGTCGCTCCAATTCTAGATGCGAAGAGGAAAAAACTCACACAATTGACATAATTATTCAATAAATCAAAGCAATTTTCGATTATCGTAAGTGTGCAGGAAGCGTGTCAGTGTGATTCGTATTCACTCGATTCAGACATGTCTCTGACATTACCCATCCACCCATTTCAAAACATGTACCACGTGTCTGCAATGGCTGGTATAAAGTATCGTAGATCTCATTGTTGATACACTTATATCATGTTTTTTGACGGGGGATCCAGAGAAAACAAAATTATTGAAGCCATACGCTTTAAAAAAGACCACATAATTTTGAAAACTTTCCATAAAAAACGCATGACTTTGTAAAATACAAAAATAAAGTCGCATGGAAAAAAAACCTTTTGCTAATCGCAAATTTATACATCTAAATAATCTTTACTTACGCTTTTACTTCACCAATATTTATATGTATTTGGAATACAAATATTTGCACACACTCGTACATATTTAAATACATGTATACTTTAGGGTGCAAATTTTTTAGGGTCACCTCGAACTTCGTTAAGCGGTAGTGCTCAAAAGTGTAAGCACCGATTGGGAGGGAGGTTAGTTGGTAACGTCGAGATCTAGAGTCATCACGATTTTTTTTTATTTTGAAAAAAAAAATGATTCATTGGGACTTTTTTGTTGAAAAACCTCGACGCCCAAAGCTTTCGAATTACATGAAAAGTGGAGATCTAGGGTTATCTCGAAAAGATTTCATGCAATTCTGACATTCGCCAACAAAACAAAATTTCGATTTCGAAAATCTAAAAAATTTTCTGTTTCAGAGTCGAAATATTTTCGAAACAAAAAAATGTCGGGGATAATGCATAATCTTTATGTAATTCCAAGAAGGAAATCTAAATTTTTTTGCTAATTCTCAGAGTCGAAAATAGATTAAGATAACACTAGATCTTGACGGATCAGAGGCATGTGGCCTACTTTCATGTAAAAAAAGTCTGGAGAATCGATTAGAAGAACCCACACTGGCCGCATGAAACGTTTTGGTGGCTATTTTAACCCATTTCCTCTATTTCATGATATCTTATTGAAAATCGTCCTTAAATCTCGGTAAAACTTATTGGAAGTTTACTAAACCTAACTCATCTTATTTAAAAAAGTCTGTATAATCGAATGGAAGGACCTACACTGGCCGCACGAAACGTTCTGGTGACTATTTTACCGAGATTTAAGGACGATTTATAATAAGATATCATGAAACGGAGAAATGGGGTAAAATAGTCACCAGAACGTTTCGTGCGGCCAGTGTAGGTTCTTCCATTCGATTATACAGACTTTTTTAAATAAGATAAGCTAGGTTTAGTAAACTTTCAATAAGTTTTACCGAGATTTAAGGACGATTTACAATAAGATATCATGAAATAGAGGAAATGGGGTAAAATAGCCACCAAACATTTGCCTGCTCCAAAAAAATGAAAATGAAAATAAATGTAAAATCACAAAATATTTTTATCTGTGTAACTTTTTATTAAATGAACAATAACGACGCTGGCTACCACCAAAGGTTGTGCTACTGAGGGAAAGGAAGGAATGTTAGTCCGATCCTCGTTGTTTCTAGAGACCGCGGGTACCACTGTATCTCCACTCCACTCCACTCCTATCTAGGGAGGGAAAGAGATTCGGATATGTTTTGGTAAACAATATGATCTCAACAAAACCTAATTTTCGATACGCAGGAGATATAATAAGTAAGAAAAATATAAAATATCTCCAAGGAACGATCTCATCAGTATCCCTTTTCTCCCACTCGCTCTGCTGTCATCAACGTGAGATGAAACATGACCACTGAAAGATTAAATAAAAACACTCGCGAATGGGTCCGCTGCAGACCAACCCTAGACCTTCAGTTTGAATGATACGATCGACTTATAAACTTTCACTGATTCCATAGAAATCCGACAATACCGACAATGACATGCAGATGGCGCTTCGATCGGTTAACAGGTTAACATCGTTGAATTTTGGGGCGGTAAATTCTTAGTTTCCGACGCTTGAGCATCGTTAGATTCGCGGATCAACATTATCCAATTCGGATAGTACTCCCACTAATAAACACACACTTGCCACACCTGCACTATCACTAAAAATAACTGTTTCAACAAAATTTTTAACTATACGTATCAAACAACACATTGAAATTATACTTTTTAGAGAGCGGCACCAGGACACCGCATCGCACTCTCAGTGATGCCAACTCTCAAATTTTACCAAGGCGTACACTCTCGATATTGCCTTCAAACTTCCTCCATATAAATGTTTGATTGTCTAACATCTGATAACCGATAGGAGAGGTAACGTACTCACAATTTGAAGTAGTTGAATTAATAGTTTTTTTCTTGGCAGCCCGCTGCCCAGATCAATCAATATAATCATCCCATTCCTTAGAGGATCTACGTTGGTGCCTGGCCGGTGCTTGTATTGATTAGTAAATTCTGAGATTACCAAAAGACGAACATTGAAGGATGATTTGTCAGTCCCAGGTCTAATTATCTAGAAATTCTCTGTACTTAGCTAATCCCGACCAGTAACGGAGTAGCAACCAGAGGGCGGTCGCTCCAGCTCAACCCTTATCGCAGCATTTATTGACATCAAATAATTTTCAAAATGTAAAATGGAGAAAATAAAATTGACTTTCATCTTCCATTTTCAGACTACCTGCACAAGTTTTGACGCAATGAAGCTGATTAATACCAAAATCACAATTGCAAACAACTCCATGATGCTACAAGTATTTGAAAAAGTTAAAAAAGTTACTTGGGTTTATGCAGTATGATGTGTTTTTTTTATATTTCACTTTTGTATTCTTCCCCTAAGTCGTTCAAAATCAAAGGTGATCCGAACGTAGAGCGAATTGTGGTTTCCGTTACATCATTCGATCCGTTTAAACTCGGCGTCAACGAAGAAACAGAACGCGACGGCCCCGATCCGAAAGCCTTGAAGCATCGTCCGATTTCGGTGCTGGCGTGCGCGCTTTGTCACGGTAATTGGTAACGGTCCTTTCGTGCACATGTGAACACAACTGTAGAATCAGATGCTCCCCTTTTTCGTTGGCCACACGAACCAAAATTTGAACCACATATATTCATCCACAACAGTTCGTGAAACGATTGTTTGATGGTTGTGCTAGCAAATGTTAGGCGTCTTGTTCGTAATTGTTTAACGTTGGTCAGGTTTCTGTAATTTGCATGACGCTCCGAATTCATTCTCGAGGGCGCATTGAGAGATGGTTTTGTTTTTATTTTTTCGCACGAAAAAGTTCCCACATTAGTGTCGGATTTCGTTGATGCTCAGTTAGGCTGCGTGGTGACCCAATTACTTGCTGCTACCAAAAAAAATGGTGTAATTTAAAATTGAAGAATGGTTTGCACACTGGCTTCGTTTGTACTGAACTGCATTTAGTTTGCACTTTTTTTTCTATTGATGTTTTGCAATGTAAGTTTGCTGACTCACATCGAATTGGGGAATTTTCTAGTAGTGGAATTCAATTCAGCAAACAACACTCGCAAAAAAGTAGTAGTAATTTGTAGCTCCCTTTTCGGCAAGGTAAAGGTACCCATCATCGTCGAATCCGTTAGCAAAATCTCCTAATGCAAAGTAAGCCGGTATCGGTGACTAACAGAGACATAATTATTTCGCGGCTATCGTTGCTCTAAATCTTGTCTTCATAAAGCAGCTTCCATACTTCATAAATTACCGTTTAGTACCTGCGATAACTGTCGGAACAACGAGCAACCGTTTAAGTTTTGCTCAGCCCACATTCCCTTCTAGTCAGTGCTAGCCGGCCAGTTCCGAAAGTTCTAATCCGCGGACTGGGGTGCGCTGCGTGAAACTGCTTGTAGCGGCACGGCAGTTCAACCTTCTCATCGACGACCGTCGCTCGTTCGTCAGAGTTCATCAAATCCAGCATCGGAACGCCACTCTCCACTATCCGTGGTCGATCGCGTATCGACGGAGGCCATAAAGAACCTACCGATACAAACCCCTTGCCGTGCACTGCAAGTGTACCCAACAAGGCGGCAGCACATAGATCTTATCGCCCGATTGGAGAGAACATTTGCCGCTGACTGGTTCCGATAGACTCCGCCACGCACCGTTCACCATCCGTGGCCTGGCAGTCAGCGTCAAGGCGTTGATGATGGCTACTATTATTGCCATCAGGACTGCCAGCTGCTAACCTCGGCAGAAGATCGGTAAATCAGACTGTGCGAGTGCGCACTTCTTGGCAAGCAAATGAACCCGTACCTGCTATAAACTATTTTTAATTGGATGTTAAAATAATTTATGCGTGAGTTTGATGGAAATTATGTTGCCCCGTTTGGACTGGGATCGGGCGCAATTTGAACATTCCCTCTAGCCCGCTCAGCAGTAGGTGATTTTTGATTTGTTAGTGTCCTAATATGGAGAAAAAAACCTGAACGATTGATCGAAGGTTGTGATAGTTTATGGGAAGCTCTACTTTGCATAGTTATTAAATACGATTTATGGGTGCATCTATTCTTGTACATACTGAAACTGTCATTTACGATGATGTCTTCATAATTGATTCATATTTAGTCATGGCAAATTCCACTGTAACATGCGTATATAATATGAATATTTAAGAGAACATGCATTCTATAAGAGAAACAATTTATGTTGTTATTATCAGCTCTTTTTATAACATTAAAAACAACACTTTCAAAATGTAATTTTTTGCAGTAACATCAAGCCCAAAAATGCATTATTGTTCTACCATTTACGAGTTAGTGACGTATAAATTTATCGAAGAGAACCTTCTTGTCAAGTAAAGAACATTTGCGGAAAATGTTGATTCATTACTTTGTTTTGAAATAGAAAGTGCTGCTGAATCCCATCAAATGCTTTTTAAAGCTTACGGAGAACATGCCCTTTCAATCGTGACTTGTGTACGTGGGTTTAAATGATTTACCAGTGGGGAATTTCAGTGTAAAAGACAAAGAATGAACTGGTCCACCCAAAAAAAAATGAAGATGCCGAATTACAAGGATTGGGTATTGAATGTAAACAATACCCAAACGTCAAACACTAATGGCGGAACGGTTAAACGTTGGTCGTCAAGCCATTTCTGGTTAAAAAAGTGGAAAAATGGGTTCCCTATTGGCTGAATGATACACCACAGGCTAAGCGGAAAACGGTGAGTAAATTTTGTTTACTCAGCATAAAAAGAAGATTTTTTTTACTTAACGAGAGATGAGACATAGATTTAATTTGAGAATCCCGATTGAAATCGTGAGTTGACCAACGACATATACTGTAAAATCTTATCGCTTCGGAAGGCAAACGAGTGAATGGTGTCTTATGCTACGAGCTTATCAAACCAGGAGCAATTGTTAATACTGATCGCTACCGACAGCAAATGATGAAATATAATGAAGAATCGATTAAAAACCCGTTTTATATCACCTAGTGGTGTAATGATGCCTTTCTCATATAACTCATACTAGCATATATAATAAAACTGAGGTATTCTTCAAATGAATTTTCTTCAGTTTTTGAAAGAATAACCGGAACCGGTTTGTTTGGCCGTCTACTTGTCATGACTATCGATTTGAGTAGTTTTGCAGCCGATTTAGAAAATCTCTTTTGTCTTTTGTTTCGTCTCTTTGAGTGAGGGTTAAAAAAGTTTTGACACACTTTATACTATTATTCCGGAGCCAGAAGTCGGATCCAAATGAAATGCAGAAGTTTTGTATAGGACCATAAAACTTTTCCTTTAAAACTGATTTTGTGAAAATCTGTGTCTTTTGTTATGCGAATTTTCAGAGTTATGCGGTACGTAAACTAGCATAAAAAAGACTCCAGTGTACACATATTTTCATGTTTTTGCATATTTTACCCCATAATTCCGGAACCGAAAGTCAGTTCCCAACCTAATTTAGGAATTTTGTATGGAACCGAAAGATTTTGCATTTGAATCTTAGTTTGTAAAATCAGTTTAGCCATCTCAAATAAGAGATGGTGCACTTATTTTCTTTTTTTTTGCATATTTTACCCCATAATTCCGGGAACGGGAAGCCAGATCCAAACAATATTCATAAGTTTTGTTCAAAAGACCTTCCATTTGAATCTTAGTTTGTGAAAATCGGTTCCGTCATCTTCGAGAAAAGATAGTGCAAAAAACGTTACATACACACACATACATTTTGCGTATTCGACGAACTGAGTCGAATGGGATATGACGCTCGGACCTTCGGGTCTCTGTTCAAAAGTCGGTTTTCACAGCATAACCTTTTTCTATGAGAAAAGCAAAAAATTACTTCCTTGAAAATGAAAAATTATTAATGGCGAATTTTGATTTTTTTTTCGGAAATACAGTGTTTAAAATTTAGAGTGTTTATACTCGTGCACAGTCATTTTTACAAAGTGTCTAAATTTTTAAACACTCTCTTCAACACTTCATTTTGACACACGATAACACACGATAAAAAAAACTTTGCTGTCATCTCCTTTCTGAGTACAGTTCAAAAAGAA